>NC_069500.1:87466543-87614043 GCF_027579735.1 Bombina bombina | reverse complement strand
ATTAGAAGAAAAAAGCTTGCTCAAGTTTCCGTAAAGAGTAAACGTGCAGATGAAAGAAGCCAAATCAAAAAAGAAAAGATCCCATAATATGAAGAATGAAGAGAAACAGCAAATGATGAAAGTTGGAAAATAGCTGCCAAAGTCAGAAAATAAAGCTGAAGAGGCACCAGAAGCATGAATTGGGAAGACGTTGTTAGATGAGGCAGGCGCTCACCTCGAGTGGCGCTGACAAAGTAACTGTGGGGGAACTGAGACTACGAGGCCGCCTGATTTGAGGCTCACTCAGATGATTGCTATTGTTTGATGTGGATCCCACTGCTCCATCTTCAGCATGCTATTTCAGAGGCAAAAACAAGTTACAATTCTTTACATAGGAAACACAAATATTATAAATAAAGAAAAGTTAAAAAAAAAACAGGATATAATCTCTGCATGTGTTTATATATTTAAGAAACTTTTCAAAGTTTCAGAAACATTTTACTAAGTGTTGATTTTTTTTATGCATCAGTGAATGTTTATGTGTAGCCATTAGTTCTATTTTAAAGTTATGCAATTAGTGATTAAATGGGGTCGCTCCTTGACTTTTAAAAGAAAATAAACATCAATATAATTAATTAATTAATTAATTTATTATTACTTTTTGAGGTTTGGAACTATCAAATTTTAAAAAAATACATATATTTTTTTAATTGATCCTTTATTATCCCTTTAAAGGTCATTGTCCATTTTTTTTTAGAAAGAAAATTAAAGTGGCAACAAAAGTCTTGTTTTTTTTTGTTTTAAACCAAAAAAATTTTTTTAAAATATACCTACATTTGAATAATTATTTTACATACCTTGATGCATTTTTATTCTGAAAATTATTCCAGTACTACATCTTACTACTTCAGATAGCTCAGTTATATTAAGTTTTAATAAGTTAATGAAAGAGATAAAGAACTGGAAAACATTTTCAGGGCTTGCGTTGTTCTTCCCTTCAAGAAAGGCAACAGTTTTTCATCTGATCAAGGAATAATTTTACATGTGCGTTGCAAGAGAATTAACTTGGTAACAATCTTCATACCTGCACAATAGGACGCGTCCAGGTTGTTGTGCGATTGTTATGATTGACATAATAAGTACGTCCTTTAGCATCTTTCCTTTCTTCCCAGCCTGATGGTAAACCCGGTGTGGTATGTACATAGGCCACAGATGGCTGTTTGTATGCAAGACACTATTAACTTACTGACATACTTCAGAAAAAAATTGCAGAAAAATATAAATATAAAAAAAGGTACAATCCACTTGAAATTATTCTTAAAATATAGGGACAAATCATGTGAAATTCTGTTTTTACAAGTTTGTCATGTCAAGACTTTAGTACCAATGATTTCCAGAATTCATTGATACCCCCTACAATATAGGTAAGCTACCAAATTAATAAAGTCTTCTTATATTATCTTAAAGGGACATTAAACCCATTTTTTTTCTTTCATGATTCAGATAGAGCATACAAATTAAACAACTTTACAATTTATTTATATTAGCAATATTATTTATTCTTTTGGTATCCTTTGTTAAAAAGCAGGGAGGTAAGCTTAGAAACGCACTAAGTGGCAGCAGTTTTGCGCGAGAATTAGATGGCAACACTATGTGCATGCTACCTACCTAGGTATCTCTTCATCAAAGAGTACAATCAGAACAAAGTAAATTTGATAATAGAAGTTAATTGGAAACTTTTTTTAAAACATTTTGTAATTTTATGCTCTGTCTGAATTTCAAAAGAAAAATATTTGGTGTCATGTCCCTTTAACTTGGCCGGCACTGCCAGTAGGTAATAATAAAAATGCTAACAAGAAATTATAAGGTACTCAGTTTTGTGACAAACTGAAATTATCTTTATATTTTCTGTCTAAAATTATAATGGCTAAGTAATAGCAGAACATATAATGGCACAGGTTGTATAAATAACAAATTACCGGTAATTTACATTTCCCCACAGTTATTGAAGGTTTATGCATGATAGCAAACATATATAACCCAACAGTGAAACAAGCGTTAGTAATACTACATATATCACTGGGATAGAAATGAACCACCCCCAGAGACACAGACGCCTAAATGATCAAAAAAGGGATATACTGCTAGGAGTAAAGTAAATTATACATAGAACAAAGTGACAAGGAAAGTATCAGAAGTGCTTAAAGGCAGCCCCCCTCCCCAAAAAAGGTGAATTTGATACATATCTTTTTTTTAATTAACATTTAACACAGAAAAACAATAAATGTGAATCAGATTACATGTCTGCAAAAGGAGGTACCCTGTGCCCACAGTCTGTGAGATGGTCTGACCCCCTATTACTGTATATAGTGACACTGTTTAACACACCAGTACTGTATATAGTGAGTCAGTGACACAGTCTGTAATCTGCCGGTGAGGTGGCTAGCCTGACCCTACCCGCCCCAGTACTTTATATAGTGACCACAGTAGTCTGTGACATGGTCCACCCCCCCCTGTACTGTATATAGTGGTACTGTTTAGTTGGCACTGTTTAACACCCCCCCCCCCCCATACTGTAGTAACAAGGTCTGTAATTTGATGGTTCCACAAACATACACACACACACATACATGCATAAATACACACACAGTCACATGATATCAGTGCAGGCAGTGGCAGGTCAACGTTTTTTATTGGGGACATTTTTCTTTTTTAACTGGGCAGTTGCGGACTCTGCACCCCCTGTAGTTCCGCCCCTGCTTAAAGGGATAATAAGGTTTAAAAAGGAAATATGCATGAGTGCATTGTAATGTGAAATATAAGCATTTTTACAATATTCTTTCATCAGCAAAAATGCTTCTAGTAAACATTATTACTGTTTTCATAGGCATATGCACATATTCTGTCAGGGCCCGTGCACCAGTATTTACACACCATGCATGCTCAGAGAGCTGGCAGTGGTGTGTATTGCTTCTGAAGACATAATTAGTGTCACACAAGTGACTGCTGACTGAGAAGGTGTGGTGTTTAAATACTGGTGCACAGGCCCTCACAAGATATGTGCGTATGCCACTGAAAAATAACTTTTACTAGAAGCATTTTTGCTAATGAAAGTATATGGCAAAAAATGCTTACATTTCAAATTTAAATGCACTCGTGCACATTTTATTTATGACCTTTTATCCCTTTAATTAGAAATTGACACTTTAGATACATAGTGCTACAATGCTGCACATCATGACTAAAGTTACATGAAATCCAAAATGTTTCTTTCATAATTCAGATAGAGCAAACAATTTTAAACAACTTTCCAATGTACTTCTATTACTTCATTCTCCTGGTATCATTTGTTGAAAACAGGTCCGTAAGTTTAGGAGCGTGAACGTGTCTGGAGCACTAAGAATGTTATCCATATGCAAGAGCACTAGAGGGCAGCACTATGTCCTACCATGTAGTGCTCTAGTTGCCTACCTAGGTATCTTTTGTACAAAGAATACCATGGAAGCAAAGAAAATTTGATAAAAAGTAAATTGGAAAAAAAATGTTTACATTCTATGCTCTGTCTGAGTCACAAAAAAATGTTTGGGTTTCATATCCCTTTAAACGCAATCCTGGTTACATGACCTATACCAGGCGTGTCCAATGTTTGCTTTTCATAATTGGGGTATAGTCCAGATTCCCTGTGGGAGGACAAGTATGCTGATTATGTTAAAAACTGGTGTCTCTTATAGCCATTTTTTGCAGTACAGCGGTCCCACCCCTTGCTCTCTCTCTTCCCCCTCTGTTTTGTGCTCTCTCCCCTTCTCTTTTGCGCTCTCTCCCCCTCTCTTTTGTGCTCTCTCTCGCTCCACCTCTCTTTTGCTCTCTCTCCCCCTCTCTTTTGCTCTCTCCCCCCTCTCTTTTGCGCTCTCTCCCCCTCTCTTTTGCGCTCTCTCCCCCTCTCTTTTGCGCTCTCTCCCCCTCTCTTTTGCGCTCTCTCTCGCTCCACCTCTCTTTTGCTCTCTTTCTCCCCCCTGTCTTTTGCTCCCTCTCTCCCCCTCTTTTGCTTTCTCTCTCCTCCCTCTCTTTTATGCTCTCTCTCTCCCCCCTCTCTTTTGCGTTCTCTCTTTTGTGCTCTGTCTCCCTCCCTCTTTTGCACGCTCTCTCTCCCCCTCTCTTTTGCTCTCTCTCGCCCTCTCTATTGCTCTCTATCCCCCCTCTCTATTGCTCTCTCTCCCCCCTCTCTTTTTCTCTCTCTCTTCCCTCTCTTTTTTTCTCTCTCTCTCCCCCCCTCTCTCTTTCTCTCTCTCCCCCTCTCTTTTTCTCTCTCTTCCCCCTCTTTTTTTCTCTCTCTTCCCCCTCTCTATTGCTCTCTCTCTCCCCTTCTCTCTTTTTCTCTCTCTTCCCCGACCACGCCCACTATCCCAGCAACAGCATGTCAGGTAAGGCCAAGTGTGTTTGTCCTCGTGCTGTCTCTACTGCGCATGACAGCTTCGGACAAACACACTTGGCCTTTTATATAATAGGATGGGCAAATGCTGGACAAACCTATGTATAACCATTAAAATATAGGGTAATAACACCCCTTCAGGTATAGTGATTCTATGAAAGGGTGAGCTACATCCTAATAAATACTGATAAAATCTCTCGCGCAGTCTAATAAGTTTTGTGAACAAGAGAGGATGAACTTAGGCGTAAAAAAAAAAAATAGTATTTATTTTTCCTTTCCTCTCTATCAGCAGAATGTTCATAGGCTCACAAAGAAGATTATAAAGATTAATTGACAAGAGGAACTGGAATAAATAAATGAGTTTAATCACTAAAATGTTGGCAACTAGATGTCCGCAAAACAAATGATAACAACAAAATGCCTGATTCAAGAACTTAATAAGGAAGTTTCTTTCTGTGAATTTTTATATGGCGACAATTTGAAATCGCCAATAGTCATAATGACATCTTGCTCCTCACATTAGAAAAGGGTACATTTTTTCTTGGTTATCCTAAAACTGTTTTAAAAGGGACAGTAAATATTTTTTTTTGCAAAACTCCCTGAGTTATATACTAATTCACCCATGTAGAACTGTTTTATTGATACCTCACTTCTATGTTTTCCTGTTTACATGTTTATATCTCACACAGTAGTGATTTTGTAAGAAGCGCAAGCCACCTATGCACTGAAGTATTTTATTTAGTTAGCGGTCATCAGGCAGTATTGGCCAATAAAAAGCTGTAGCACCCTGCTAATCTTCGCTAGTATGGCTTCTTATTGTCCATACCACATGATCAGCAGCGTGCCTAGGGCAGCACAAAACCTATATATAAATATATACAAATAAACAATGCGAATAGTGGCTTTTCTGCAGGTTACAGAAATGAACTTTGATATACATATACTCTGCAAGATCTAAAGGAGATCCAAGGTATTATAACACATTGGCCTCTGTGAATAAGCAGATCCTATGAATAGCTGCCCTGGTATTTCCCAACAGCATCCAAAATTCCGATAGCCAGCCACAAGTCAAGTAAACAAATATCATAACCAAGTGCAGTACATACAGTTATTTCCATTGTAGAGACCAGGACTTATCATAGTGAAATGTACAGTTCCATACCAGTCCATACATTCACTCATAAAAGTTTGTGACACACTAATGGCTGGCCCAGACAATTCCATACTCCTACTCTGTTTAGACCCAATCTTATACTCTCGCCTTTGTATAATCACTATTCTAAAAAGAAATTTGATCGTATAGCTATTTTTTCATCTGTAAGTATAATATTTTTTAAATGTTCCACACAAATCATTTTATGTATGCTCCACACAAATCATTTTAATGTATGTTCCACGCAAATCATTTTATGTATGCTCCACACAAATCATTTTATGTATGCCCCACACAAATCATTTTATTTATGCTCCACACAAATCATTTTATGTATGCTCCACACAAATCATTTTATGTATGCTCCACACAAATCATTTTATGTATGCCCCACACAAATCATTTTATGTATGCCCCACACAAATCATTTTATGTATGCCCCACACAAATCATTTTATGTATGCTCCACACAAATCATTTTATGTATGCTCCACACAAATCATTTTATGTATGCTCCACACAAATCATTTTATGTATGCTCCACACAAATCATTTTATGTATGCTCCACACAAATCATTTTATGTATGCTCCACACAAATCATTTTATGTATGCTCCACACAAATCATTTTATGTATGCTCCACACAAATCATTTTATGTATGCTCCACACAAATCATTTTATGTATGCCCCACACAAATCATTTTATGTATGCTCCACACAAATCATTTTATGTATGCTCCACACAAATCATTTTATGTATGCTCCACAGGGAAGTTCTGAACAAAACGCATGTAAGACCTCAGCTCTAGTTGAATTGCAAGGTGCTACAAAGGTATTGATTGAACTTCAAAAATTGTATATATATATATGTATATATATATATATATATATATATATATATATATATATACAAAAAAGAGATTTGATAGAGAATAGGGCGCAAAAACGGATATTATGATTATCAATAGTATCAATATAAGTATCAATTGACGGTTTATACAATTGCAAGGTAATTTATCTTTTGATTAAAATCCATCAAATATGTATATACGAGACTAAATTATGTTGATATAATAGTATAATATATAGTATATATATATATCTATATATAATGTTACAAAACAAAAACAAGTAGTACCGTAGTTCTTAAACTCTTATTTGTATATTAATTATAGAATTTTAATGAAAAATGTTGTTTGTTTTTTTGAGGTTCCAACACTAGTAGAAAAAAACCCCCACTGACATTAAATAACTGACCATAAAACAAAAAGTAAGTAGACATTTTAGTAATAGGTTCAACTTCTCTAAAAATAAACCATAATTTGAAGTTAGTGCATAACCGAGAAGAGCAAATTTATCTTGAGAATTGTTATCTAAAAAAGCAACAATAAGCATAGCAATGTCAGGTCCTTATTTGTTCCACGGGCCAATTCCGGGAGGTCTTACACATTCTAAAAATATCAAACATTTATTATATCGTAAAATCTCTTAATGTAGAAAAATTATTTACACTTGATTGAATCACTGAATGCAACTGCAAAGATAGATAGAGAACATTACCGTTGACTCCTCAACACCTGTGATTGTTGAAGCACGCGCTCTTCCTGTTGGGGTGCTTGGCTGTTGAATGACAATGTGACCCGTAAAAAAAGTATGGTTAGAACAAGGCTAAGCTACATTAAGAAGCTTTAAAAATACAGTGGAGGTGGTTACTTTGTTAGTCAAGAAAGTGAAATGGTTAGTTTGGATAAATCAATCATAGAGAACCAAATCCCAAATATAGATTTAACACCTTGTCTGTACAAACAAGCTCGGTATAAAATTCAGCACTAGTTAGGCTAAAAGAGTATTCAAATGATGGCTGTGATACAACCGATTGTCTCATGAAACATTTTTAGAATAATAGAATCAAGTTTCTGAAAACAGAAAAACCCCTGAGATAGCGTGTTAGGATTATGATGATTAAATAGATATTGTATGTAACCATTAGGGAGTATGGGGGTACAGTCTCTACTAGCACCAAAACTCCTGGGGATTATCTATGGTTTCAAATCCCATACTTCTGAGAACTGAAATTATAGCCAAACTCCACCCACTATTTGCCTTATCTGGAGGAACCAATCTTTAGTCTACAGACAACAAGGCTAGTCACAGTCATTATGTTTGAATAAAATGAACTGTTTTGCAGTTATCTGATTAAGCCAATTAGGGGTATATATGTAGCATGGTTAGCCAGGATGTCAGCAGCGTTAAATTCTGAGAATTAGGAAATACCTATTTTTCAGAGCCAAATTACATGAAAAGGGGACAAAATAAATCATGAACGTATATTGCAAAGTAGTTTCATTAGACATAGCCAAACACTGAATATAAACATCTCAATGCATTTACTGCCACTTTAACTATCAAGGGGCCACTTTTTCAAGGATCTATTCCTGTTAATTTATATAAAAATAAACTCCTCTTTATTGCCCTTATTGTACTGTGCCCTAAACATGTTAGAAAGGTTTCCTCTTGCAAACACTGGACAGCAGGCACCTTTGGGATTTGATGGTGCTACAGTAATGAATGTTTGTTTTTTTCTTCAAATAAACAGGAACAAACAAAGAAAATGTGCATCTGTTAAACTGAGAAACAGAGAGACAATGGGACAATGATACCATTATTTAGTCAACTAGACACAAATAGATTGCAAGCTTAAAGGAACCTTATACTTAGATAAGCAGCTGATAATAGTTAATCATATTCAAATTTGCTTCAGGAACACCCACCATTTTAAATGGCCTATGCACTCTCTCCCACTCCCAAATCGGAAGTTAATTTCAGCCACCGGCTCTTATTTAAATAGATCTTCAAAAGTGAATGCTGTAGATATGGAAGTCAAATTTACAGAAACAGATACCATATGTGTTCATATGCTGTCTCAAGTCTCACACATCAACAGTAACAAATGCCCCTTAAATCATCAGGAACTAATTTAAACCTTGTGTATATGGGATAAGAAACACTATATGGCCAAAGGTGTGTAGACACCTGACAATCAAACCAATATGAGCTTGTTGGACATCCCATTCCAAAACCAGGAGCTGCCTCCACTCTTAAACACAAGATTTTAGAATGTGTTTAAGGGAATTTAGGCCCATTCAGACAATACAGCATTTGTGAAATCAGCATTCAAATTCATCTCAATTGTGTTCAATGGGGTTGAGGTCAGACCTCTGTGCAGGCCACTGAAGTTCCTCCACACTCAAAAAAACATGTCTTCATGGACATAATCTTGGGCTCAGGGGCACAGTCATGCTGGAAAAAGAATTTCCCCAAACGGTTGCCACAAAGTTGGAAACACCCAAAGGTCTAAAATGTCTTTGTATCCTATAGCATTAAGATGACCCTTTACTGGAACTAATGAGCCTAGCACACTGTACACACTATGCATTCTGGCAGATAGCACTCTCCTGGCATCTGACATTCTTCCTTCAGACTGCCAAGGTAGTAAAGTGTGATTCCTCACACCAGTGAACACCTTTCCATTGCTTAACAGTTCAGTTGCGGTGCGCATTACACCACTCTAGCTGAAGCTTGGCATTGTGCATGTTGGTGCGAAGCTTCTGTACAGCTGCCCGGTCATGGAAACCCATTTCATGAAGCTCCTGACGCACAGTTCTTGTGCTAATGTTTCATCCAGAGGCAGCTTGAAACTCTGTAGTGAGTGATGCAATAGATTAGGGTTCTTCAAAGACTTTTTGCCCCAATACCCGTGCCATGATACCAAATACCTTCGCAACCTTTTTTTTATGCTTGGTCTGAAAATTTCTGAAGTAATATACAACAAGATAGCTGCAATTTTTAGAAAAGTGACTAAAATTTGTGTGTACTTTAATCCTGATTGTAGTCCAACTTGAAAGTGTTGTAAAAAGTAATAATACGCACACACTCTCATACAATACACACACACACCATCCACTATCATACAACACCCACCACACACACAAGACACAACCACCACACACACTATCATACAACACCCACCACACACACTATCATACAACACCCACCACACACACTATCATACAACACCCACCACACACACTATCATACAATACCCACCACACACACAAGACACAACCACCACACACACTATCATACAAATCACACACTCTCATACAACACATACACAAAATCACACACATTCTCATACAACACATACACAAAATCACACACATTCTCATATAACACATACACAAAATCACACACATTCTCATACAACACATACACAAAATCACACACATTCTCATACAACACATACACAAAATCACACACATTCTCATATAACACATACACAAACTCACACACACTCTCATACAACACATACACAAAATCACACACATTCTCATATAACACATACACAAAATCACACAGACTCTCATACAACACATACACAAATCACACACACTCTCATACAACACATACACAAATCACACACATTCTCATACAACACATACACAAACTCACACACATTCTCATACAACACATACACAAATCACACACACTCTTCTACAACACATACACAAATCACACACACTCTCATATAACACATACACAAGATCACACACACTCTCATACAACACATACACAAAATCACACACATTCTCATACAACACATACACAAACTCACACACATTCTCATACAACACATACACAAATCACACACACTCTTCTACAACACATACACAAAATCACACACACTCTCATACAACACATACACAAAATCACACACACTCTCATACAACACATACACAAACTCACACACATTCTCATACAACACATACACAAACTCACACACATTCTCATACAACACATACACAAATCACACACACTCTTCTACAACACGTACACAAATCACACACACTCTCATATAACACATACACAAAATCACACACACTCTCATACAACACATACACAAAATCACACACATTCTCATACAACACATACACAAACTCACACACATTCTCATACAACACATACACAAATCACACACACTCTTCTACAACACATACACAAAATCATACACACTCTCATACAACACATACACAAAATCACACACACTCTCATACAACACATACACAAACTCACACACATTCTCATACAACACATACACAAACTCACACACATTCTCATACAACACATACACAAATCACACACACTCTTCTACAACACGTACACAAATCACACACACTCTCATATAACACATACACAAAATCACACACACTCTCATACAACACATACACAAACTCACACACATTCTCATACAACACATACACAAATCACACACACTCTTCTACAACACATACACAAATCACACACACTCTCATACCACACATACACAAATCACACACACACACTCTCTTCTACAATACACACGCAAGTCATGACCCAGTAAACATGGTATTGCGACCCAGTAATGGGTCCCGACTCCCGACCCATGATTTTTACACGCACTATAATTATGCATGGTCTACCACTTTGTGGATCAGCTACTGTTGTTTCTGGAAGCTTCCACTTCACAGTAATAGCACTTATAGTTGACAAAGTCAGATCTAGTAGGGCAGCCATTTCACAAACTGGCTTTAGGCAATAATGGAATTCTATGACAGTGCCACATTTAAAGTCACTAAGCTCTTCAGAACAACCCACTCTATTGTCAATGTTTGTCTTTGGAGATTTCATAACTATGTGGATTTTATGCACCTATTAGTAATGGGTGTGGATAAAACACCTGAACTCAATAACTAGAAGAGGTGCCCACATACATTTGGCCATATATTGTATGTACACACATGTAAGTGTGCTTAAAGTATGCTGGTGATGTCACTTACAAGAATGGACTTTTGAGTTTTGCACTTTTAGAAAATGTGCCGACACCTCAATTTCTCTTTTTTATTGGGACAGCAATACATTTTGTGTTCACTATTTAATTGTTTACATAATCTAATGCTGTTCAACAATTGGTAAGAGGTTCCTATCTCTCTAATAGTAAGTCTTGGAATTCCTATTTGGAGCATCAATTGGTGGCATACCTGAAATTCAGGAAACCTTTTTGGAGCACAGTCCACTATAAAAAGCCACCAGCGCTAAGCTTCTAAACAAATTACAAATAATCTGATATCAAGGTCTTTCTTATAAGCAACAAAGAGATAAATATATAGGCCCCAATTTATCAAAGGTCTTGCGGACCTGATCCGACACTGCGGATCAGGTCCGCAAGACCTCGCTAAATGCGGAGAGCAATACGCTCTCCGCATTTAACATTGCACCAACATCTCACAAGAGCTGCTGGTGAAACGCCGCCCCCTGCTGACTCGCGGCCAATCGGCCGCCAGCAGGGAGGTGTCAATCAACCCGATTCGGTTGATTTCCGGCGATTCCTATCCGCCTGCTCAGAGCAGGCGGACAGGGTTATGGAGCAGCGGTCTTTAGACCGCTGCTTCATAACTTGTGTTTCTGGCGAGTCTGAAGACTCGCCAGAAACACGGCCCTTCAAGCTCCGTACGGAGCTTGATAAATGGGCCTGATTGAATGCATCAGGTAAACCTGTTGAATTATATAATATATCAGAGTGTTGTATTAAATGCTTGTGTATAACTTCCAGAAAGATTTATCCATTCTGGGTGGGAAAATCCCATTTGCAACAATATAAGAAGATTCTTATATTTGTCATTATTGGTTCATACTCATGTATGTCGGCTGCTCATTCACTCACCAGCGGTAACGCAGAAGGACATGTTTCACCGTGTATTTACACATTGTAAAATAAATAATTTGCTTAAAAATAATTCAGAAGCGTTTTAAAAGCAGCTATTTTTTGGTGTAAAGCCCCCCCTCCCACAAAAGTGAATATTATTAAAAAATGCTACCGATTTAGCAAATAATCGTAATCCTCCTTTGTGAGATTGACAGATTATGTTACCTCATTACAAAAATTCCTCGTCACCTCAGCATCCAACTAATCAGGCGTACGAGAGGTCAGATGTCTATATTATTCCATGTTTCTGGCAGCAAATGTTTGGAGGTAGAAGCGCAGCTGACTTCAATATAGAGCTGCTATTCTGGGTACTTTCTCACACCTCGCTAAGCTTTGTAGGCTGCAGTTTATGTGACCTTCTAAAGAGATCACTTGTTTGCTACTTATCTGTTGTGTCATTCAGATGACTTGAAACAAAACACCAATTGCAGCAAATTTTACTTAGTCATTTTAAAGGGTCAGTTTAACTAAAAAATGACCAGATCTAATTTGTTAGAGCATTTTATTTTTGCACTACTAACCCTAACTTACTACGCAAGGTCGGCTCAAGATATCGTGCTGCCTGGGTCCGAGAATGAAATGATGCCCCCTGTAGTAACATTACTACGCCACACTGAAATTATTCTAAATATAAACATTATATATCAACCTACTAGCCTGACCGCCGACCTTACTAAGCCTGCCTACCTGCATGTAACCAATGCTTATGCACAATTGCACAATAAGTGGGAAGGAAGTTAGGGAAGAGATGCACTTGTCCCACTTTGAATGTCGCCCATGACCACTTTTGTGTCTTTGTGCATGATGAGGTTATGCTGCTGGGAGCCTGCGACGTCCCCCATAGAGACAGAGGACAGGAGTGGTGTCTGACAATGACTGACTCAATCACTGAAGTGCGGCCCCTTGTCAAATGCTGTCTGGGACCGTTGGATCCACTTGGTCCTATTGTTCAGCCGGCCCTTTTACTAGGGTTGCCCAATTGGTGGAATGTGTCGTCTTATGGGTATGTAGACCACAGGCGACGGTTACACAGAAATGTTACAGTTGATTAACTATTCTTGACTGTGCGGTGTTGTCAGTTTTTTTTTATTTTTATATATAATTTCTTTTGTTTAAATTCATTTTACTGTGGTTACTTATTTATTTACCCTAACAGCAATCAACCCACCACCTCTGAAATTAAGCATTAAAGAGACATGAAACCCACATTTTTTTTTTTGTAATTGTAAACAACTTTCCAATTTACTTCTATTATCTAATTTTCTTTGCTCTCTTGGTATTATTTGTTGAAAAGCATACATAGACAAGCTCAAGAGTAGCAATGCACTAATGGGAGCTAGCTGTTGGTTGGTGGCTGCACATATATCCCTCTTGTCATTGGCTTACCTAAAGTGTTCAGCTAGCTCCCAGTAAATTAGAAAGTTGTTAAAAATGGTTTGCTCTATCTCAATAATGAAAGAAAACTTTTTTTTTTTGTGTACCTTTAAGCTAGCTGTAGTTTGGTAGTTCTGTCATTATTACTTTTACTTTATAAAGCAAATGACCTTGCTAAGTGTATATATTAATCTGTCTGTGCAGAAGATAATGTGCATGGTGTGAAGAAATAGGGGTTCAGTGTATGTGTATGATAAAAAATGGTTCATAGACTTTTGGCTATCTTTTAAAGATGCTTGTGAAGCCCGCAATACTGATCAGTAGATAACAACTTAGCCGTAATTAGGTTTGTGCAAGGTGGCAAACCGCTAAATATGCTGTTGGAAGCAATTTAGTTTATTGACTGCTTCTGATGGTGTGTTATACCTCAATAACGAAAGCTAGGGTCCGGCTGCCGAAAATATTTCCGTGTCCCATAGAAAGTATTAGCAGCCATTAAGCAACAACGTATACCAGATTTTCAATGAAAACGCAAACCGTTAATAAACTTTCTGAGGTTGTCGATACATCGAAAAAAATGACACCCAACTCAACTAGGTGTAAAAGAGGAAAAATTAGCTTTTTGAGACTTATTTCTCATTGAAATTTAAAAATTTGCAAATAAAAATAATGCAAAATTGCAATATGTAATATTTATTGTTGTCCCATATAAAGGAATAGTTTCACTTATGTTCTTATGAAAATATCAGTATGTATTTACTTATAAAAATATATGCAAGCACATATCTACAAAATTCAAACTAGACCTATGCCTAGGGTAGCAATACATATTACGTATATTAATAAAGTGGAAAATATAATTATAATTAAAAAATTGTATTTTATTATAGTTAAAAAAAAAATATGTATTATAAATAAGTGTATCTTCGTTTTTTTTTCTCTTTAGAGGTGATCACAGATAAGGTAAATTTTATAGTGTAAGGTCCGGTTACCATAGCAACTAATTGATTTCCAAGAAATCCAACATCGGATGGAAGTGTTAACACAACATTAACTTACAACTACACGAATAGAGAGACTGAACGCAATGCACAAAATATTTAAATGGAAACCTGGTACTAAAATGGAGCTGTAAACTGCTTTTAGCTGTTGGAAACTTATGGTAGCTTACGACTCCATGGAAATGAGCCCTTAAATGGTTGACGGCACTTATATTTTTTAGGGCTATAGGGAGTACTTATGCCAAAAAGAAAGAGTGGCAGTCGCATGCAGCCTCAAATCACCAGCATATCATTTGAGTTTGTTATTTGGTGCTATAGAATGTCCCCTTTAATACTTGCTTTAAAAAAACACAGTTTATGTAAGAACTAACCTGATAAATTCTTTTTTTTTCATAGTGGCAAGAGTCCATGAGCTAGTGACTTATGGGATATACCAGGAGGGGGCAAAGTTGAATGTTGGGATTTAAGTATATCAGTTGTGATATCCGAGTATAATCCCTGCACCATTGATTCAGCATGCAAAGCTGCAGAGGTCTCATATGAAAACGAGCAAAGGGGATCGAGTCCGATGCTGCAGTCATAAGACCTAAAAATTCCATGCACATAGCCACTGAAGGGAACGATCGAAACTGAAGGTTTAGACAAGCTATTACCAATTTCATTTGTCTCTTGTCTGTTAAATACAAAGTCATGGACACTGAATCTATCTAGAAACCTAAAAGGGTGACCTTTGTCTGAGGAATCAAGAAACTCTTTTGTAAATTGGTCCTCCAACCATGCCTTTGAAGAAACGACACTAGTTGTTTTGTGTGAAATTCTGCTAAATGAAAAGACTGAGCTAGTACCAAGATATTGTCCAAATAAGGAAACACTGCAATACCCTGCTCTCTGATTACAGATAGAAGGGCACCGAGAACCTTCGAAAAGATTCTTAGAGGTGTTGCTAGGCCAAATGGAAGAGCAACAAACTGTTAATGCTTGTCTAGAAAAGAGAATGTCAGAAACCGATAATGGTCTGGATGAATTGGAATATGAAGATAAGCATCCTGTAAGTCTATTGTGGACATAAAATGCCCTTGCTGAACAAAAGGCAGAGTAGTCCTTATAGTCATCATCTTGAAAGTTGGGGCTCTTACAAAATGATTTAAAATGTTCAGATCCAGAACTGGTCTGAAAGAATTCTCTTCCTTTGGGACAATGAATAGATTTGAATATAACCCCAGACCATGTTCCTTAAGAGGAACTGGAACAATCACCCTTGAAAGCTCTAGATCTGAAACACACTTCAGAAACCCCTGAGCCTTCACAGGATTTGTTGGAATATGAGAAAGAAAGAATCTTATCACGGGAGGTCTCATTCTGAAACCTATTCGATACCCTTGAGACACAATATTCTGAATCTACTAATTCTGAACGGAACAGAACCAAATTTCCTGAAATTATTTCAATCTGCCCCCCACTAGCTGAACTGGATTAAGCCGCACCTTCATTCAGTCTTGGGGGCTGGATTTGGTTCCCTACAAGGCTTGGTTTCATTCCAATTTGAAGATGGTCTCCAATTGGAACTAGAGGACTTTGGGGAAGGAGACAACTTTTGTTCCTTATTTTAGGAGCCTTAAATTTACCTTTAGACTTTTTATCTTGAGGTGAAAAAACTCCTATCCCCCCAGTAATAGTGGAATTAATAGAATCCAATTGAGAACCAAATAGATTCTTATCCTGGAAAGATAAAGATAATAATCTAGATTTAGACACCATGTCAGCATTCCAAGATTTAAGCCATAAAGCTCTTCTGGCTAAAATAGCTAAAGACATAGATTTAACATCAATCTTAATAATGTCAAATATAGCATCACAAATGAAATGATTAGCATATTGAAGCAGAAGAATAATGCTGGGTAAATCATGGTCTTCTACCTGATGAGCTAAACTGTCCAACCAAAAAGTTGAAGCAGCAGCCACATCAGCCATAGAAATGGCAGGTCTAAGAATATAACCAGAATGTAAATAAGCTTTCCTTAGATAAGATTCAATCTTTCTATCTAAAGGATCCTTAAAGGAAGTACTATCTTCCATAGGAATAGTAGTACGTTTGGCAAGAGTGGAAATAGTCCCATCAACCTTATCTTCAATACCCAAAGTAACCAGAACTTAACAAAGAGCGAATATAATCAATCCTAAACAGATAGAAAGATTTGTCAATTTCAGAATATGAATCAGGATCCTCTGAACCAGAGGAATCCTCATCAGCAGAAGACATTTCAGTATGCTGTCGGTCAATACAAAGTTCATCATAAATATAAGAAGTTTTAAAATACCTTTTACGTTTATTTGAAGGCGGAATAGCAGACATAGACTTATCTATAGCTGCAGCAATATAATTTTTTACATCTGCAGGTACATTAGGTACATTAGACGCTGAAGGAACAGCAGACAATGTATTAGTACTAATAGAAACATTATCCGCATGCAAAAGCTTGTCATGACAGATGCCACATAATTGAGCTTAAGAAATAACATCAGTTAATTTACAACAGACACACTTAGCTTTGGTAGAACTGTGTTCAGGCAGCATAGTTTCTACAGCAAAATCAGAGACAGGATCAGACAGGATCAGACTGATACATCTTGCAAAAATGTAAAAAGAAAAAAACAAAATTTAAACAAAATATCCAATTTCTAGCAGTTTCAGGAATGGGAAAAAATGCTTATGCAAAAAAAATAAGCATTATAGCTCATGATAATATCAAAAGAACCAGAAGCAATAAAGGAAGAGGGGTAATATACAAAAACTTTTGGCGCCAAGTATGACGCAAATGGAAGTTCCAAAACATTTTTTTCCCGCCAAAGCTATCATCAAGAAATGACGCAACTCGCATCATAACAAGCGAGGCTTCGCGCCAAAACAACTTACGTCAACAAAGACGCAGGAAATTATGAAACTTGCGTCACCTTAGACACAATTTCGCGGCAAAAAAAAATTTGCGCCAAGAATGACGCCATAAAGAACGGCAATTTGCGTCCTTGCAAGCCTAGTTTGCAGTCGAAAATTTTGGAAAATAAAGTCAAATTGAGAAAACTAGAACTCCAGGTAAGAAAAATAATCTTCCCAAATAAAAATTCCATACTGAAACGGATAGTCTGCAGAAAAGGGAAATATACATAGACCGAACTCTTGGCAAATATAAGCAAATACATATATTTAAAACTTTATAACATAAAGTGCCAAACATAGCTGAGAATGTCTTAAAAAATGATACATACTTACCGTAAGACACCCATCCACATATAGCAGACAGTCAAACTAGTACTGAAAAACATCAGCAGAGGTAATGATATAGGAGTATAACATCGATCTGAAAAGGGAGGCAAAAGATGAATCCCTGTGACCGATTACAGAGAGCCTTTGAAAGAATTTCCCATGGGTGAAAACACTAAATAAACAGGCAATACTTCCTTCACATCCCTCTGACAAACACTGTACTCCGAGAGGAATTGGGCTTCAGAATGCTTAGAAGCGCCTATCACAGAAGAAATTAAGCACAACTTAAGTTTGTAAAACTGAGTTATGTGTGTGGTGGGAGGTGTATTTATAGGCATTTTGAGGTTTGGGAAACTTTGCCCCCTCCTGGTAGGAATGTATATCCCATACGTCACTAGCTCATGGAGTCTTGCCACTTTACATTAAAGGAAAAAAAAAAGGTACATTTCTATGGTTTTGAAGAAAACAAAATAATGTCTATGTATCTTTGTGAACTGTAATCGTGCATTAAAACAGAGGAGTGACCATCATTTGCACAACACATTAGTATTTCTTCTGCCTGCTCTAGTCGTTGGCCTAGACCAGTGATGGCCAACTTGCTGACACATGGGGGCTGCAGAAAAATAATTTAGAAGGTTTAAGGGCCACATATAAATGTATGGTTATTAACCACACAAATATATTTCCTAGAAACATCCAGAGGCACAGATTCAAAGAGCTTTTTTGAGTTGTGGCCACTTTGTTTGACACTTTTTCATAAATCCCCAAAGCACACGTTATTAGTTCCACTTTTTCCACAAAAACTATGGCAGAGGGCCACATGAGGCCTACCAGTTGGCCATCCATGGCCTAGACTTGAAGATACATTCTGATGCAATAAAATACTTTTATTTGCAATACATAAAAAATGGGGAGGGGGTTGCATTAAAGATAATAATTTTCTATCTCAAGATCCTCACCTAAAAATTATGAAGTAAACTAGTCTAAAAGAAGAAAACTGAATGGACAGCCTAGCAAATCTGATTACTGTGAAATAGCGAAATAAAAAATTTGATTACATCACATTACAGTTAATAAAGTTCCCAGAACGTCCCAAAGTAGCATCTGATAAGACTTTTTCCTGCTTAAAAATAACGTATTACGATAGGAAATCTCCTTTGTTAATACCATACTCTAGCTAATAATAATTACTGACAGCACCATAGATTATGATGGCAGAAAGGAGCTAAAAGACCCATTAAGTCTGCTAAAATTGTCAACGAAATTATATGCTTAATTAGGGACGTCACAAAATTTTGAATCACTTGGAAGTGATGCACCATATGTGCAACACTAAAACTGGAAAATATTACACCATCACAATGAAAAAAGGAAGACATTTTACCTCAAAATATCCCATTGTAAAGGAACTTTAAGCAACCAATCAGTATGCTTGTCCTGGGACTTGCATCTGCACAGCCACTTAGTTTCACTACTCATTCTAAGGAAAGATTATGGTAACAGGAACTTCCCAGACATGAAGATATAAGTAAATACTTTTATTATATTTCCTCCTTAAATGGCAAATAACAGGTTAAAGTAAATTTCAGGTTCTATTACAGCAGGTGGTGAGAAATCTAGAGATGGTAAAGTGATGTCTGACAGAAAGTTCTTTTGAACAGGATTTTATAACCTGCTAATAATATACACACCAATTACTACAACGTTTTAGAGTTGTTTTATATTCTACAATGAAAATAATTTGATTACATAAAATAAACTTGGTGTTTAACAAAACATACTTTTTGTGACATACAACGTTAAACAGTGAAGATGTGGTCAGATCTAAACACAGCCTAGCACTAAGACTGATTTCAAAAGGAGGAGGGGGTTGTGTGTAAGTTGAAAGTAAATCTAATTTTAAAAATCCCATTAGATCACAGTAAAGCAAAGTGACTGATGGTGCCGATTTGCTGTTTGCAGACAGAAGTAAAAGGAGTAGCTGCAAGAGAACTATTCACAGAGCACTTACTCTGGTGAGTTAAAGAAATTTTGAGGTAAAATATCTTCCTTTTTCACATAGAGATGTTCATTTGATTTTTAAATTCCTTGATCTTACCACATTCTATTGGAAAGTTTTTCCATGAATACTTGAGTCAAATATTATGATATCCATAATTTAAAATACATCACTGCTACTAATATTTCAATGGTTTCTATAGAAATTGATGTCACAGGAAAAAGTGCAATCAGATGCTTCCAAAGTAAAGAAAGTAAACAGGTGAAAAATAAATTAAAACTTGGATTTACCATTGGTAAATGTGCCTGCTCAGCAACTCCATCCGTAACACTGCAAGACCTTAATCGCGTGGAAGGTTCCCTCTGCTGGAAAGAAATGATTTTAAAAAAATACTGTAAATTACTATAGCAGACACATTCGTCAACATCCAATATGGACACACAGCTTTATTATCTTGAACACAATTTGTCCTACAATATTCACCACGCGGAAATTATTCTGAATATAAACATTACCTTACGCCTCTCCCAAGCCGTTTGCTGCAGATGAAGAAAAGATTTTGTGTCTATAGTTAGTACCACATATACTATCCTTTCAGAACGGCTCCACAAATCATCATGATCCTTTAGCCTCAATCTGCTCTCATAAAACAAAACTTAAAAATAGTTGAACTTTATTAAGAAAAAAAAATTGGAAACTTACCAATAAATACCTTTCTTCATACAGAGTAACAGCACATGCTACTCCATCATTACAGCTGGGTAACTAGTGCCATGTCTGCCTGAATTGGATGATCTTACAAGCTTTTGACTTTCCTTACAACTATGCTCCAATCAGTGTAGAGTATTTGGATAGGGGATGATGACATAGGGCCTGATTTTCTAAAGCTGTCTGGTCTGGCAAGATTATTTTAAAGGGATATGAAAGCAATTTTTTTTTCTTTCATAATTCAGCTAGAGAATACAGTTTTAAACAACTTTCCAATTTACTTCTATTATCTAATTTGCTTTATTTCCTTGGCATCTTTTGTTGAAGAAGCAGCAATGCACTACTGGGAGCTTGATGAATGAACACATAGGATGAGCCAATTACAAGAGGCATACATGTGCAGCCACCAATCACCATCTCTTGAGCCTACCAAGGTATCCTTTTCAAGGTATTCCTTTTTTGGAAAGCTGTTTAAAATCACATGTTCTATCTAAATCATGAAAGAAAAACACATTGGGTCTCATGTCCCTTTAAGAAGGCTCATCAGTACTGTAAGGTGCTGCGGAATCTGTTCTAGAGCTGCAGAATCTGTTGGCGCTCTACAAATAACCGATAATAATAATAATAATAAGGTCCCTAACAGAATTTTAGAAAGACACATTTTAGGACCAGAGATGACTATAACAGTTGTCGCACTTTACAGTAAAATTAATGTTATTCAGTGCAAAAACCCCTCAAAAAACAAAGATTTGTTCGTAAGTTTCTGCATAACTCCTGAAGAAAGTGTTTTGTGCCGAAATGCGTAGAGCATTTGGTATTTTCAACAATAAACTCACAAGCCATTTTAAATTTACCTTTTTTATGAGTTTCTATCGATTTAATAAAGGGAAAGTGACTTGTTTGTGCAACACTTTTGCTGGCTTTGGAAAAATCTGACGCTATTTTGATGTGCAGATACGTTTCTCTAGAGTTGGTGAGTGCATACTGTTTACATCCCCCCCCCCCCCCTTTTCTACAATTTTGCTCATTTTCAGTTTTTTTTGGGAGGAGTTACCTAAACACTATTTCTGCTGTCATTTTTCCCACCTATATCACATTTATCAATTTGGACTTGTACAAATAAGCAATAACGAAAAAATTACACAGCATCTGATCTGAGAAAAGATTCATAAGCTAAAAAATGGATCCTCTTCCTGAATTTAACAAAGGAGCCTATGAACATGTCCTGCCTAATAATTACTGAAGACAACTGTAGGTAAAACCTGAACACTATACATACTTTATATAAACCATTTTATATTGACAAAAAGTGGTCGTAAACATGCCAGAGAATCCAAGTTAAAGGGACATATAATGTCAATAATAAAATGCTCAGATGTGTTATAGCATTTATTATAGCAATACTTGAGTATAACTATGTGTTTAACCCTCATAAAAAGGTTAAACACAAAGTTAAACGCCCCTCCAGGGTACTGATATTCGAGACAAGGCAGATGGGTACATATGCCAACACTTTTTTCCAGCCCAGACCACCAGTGCTTTGTGGGGTTAACAACAGTTATGTTTAATATTGCAAAATTAAAATGTTGTAGCATTTAATTATTGCTCATTTATATCCCATTGCGCTCTAAGAAGTGGGGTTTAAAAACAGATCTTTATCTTTTTCTTGGTATGTTTACGAAGTCTTTATGAATTGTTGGCGTGAAACATAGGTAAGAATTCTACTTTGAAAGATCTGAGGAAAACTAGTGCCAAATTCACTGTACAACAAACCATAGATAAGATTTGTGAAATGTAAAACAAAACCCAACTTTTTTTTCACACTAAAAACTGGTGTTCTCAACAATATGAACAATTACATAACTTAAAGAAATTCCCATTTTTGTAAATAATTTCTTTAGATGGGTGTAAGCAAGAATAAGTTATCAGGTCTGTTTCCAATGATCGTGCCCTTGGAGTTATCACTGGTATTCTGAAACAACCTTAATACTATGTGAGATCACATTATTGCAGATCCAATTGAATTCTAATTACTTACAAAGAAGGTGCTGGAGTCTCTTGTTCAACCACAGAACACTGGCATTATAGGCAACAGATTCACCCATGTTCCTCCCTATTAATGATCATCAGATAAACCTGTGCAACTTCCCATTAACAGATGAAGTCATCAGTAACCTTAGCAACCTCCCATCAGTGGGAGGTTTTTTTTGGGAGTGTCCCTTCCTATTCAGATAATTTCCTAAGAGGAAGCTATTGCTAAGAGAGGTTGACTACTTTGTCCGAAGAATTCGGTTTGGTAGGTCATTGCACATGCTCTTTTGTGCAGTCTTGATTGGTGATGTGGTATCATTGCCTTGACTTTGATGTTCACATGTCCATACTTGTGTGCACTGAATTAAACATATATGTCCACAAAATAATTGCCAACATTGCTTTGCATTTTTATCTTCTTCTGTGATTCATACATGAGCCAAAAGCTGCCCCCTATTTACAGATACTGTTTGGCATCAATAGCCAACACAGTCACAGCCCAAAAGGGCATACAATTCTTGCTGTTTGAGATGCTTTGGAAGCTGTAATGTTGCCTCTGCTCGCTCCTCAAAACCCCCTCCAAAATCATTAGGTATAACAACTCTGTTATAGAACTACCAATTTTCCAGAGGTTAATAAAAACAATAATATTTTGGGTGACCTTTTTATCAGCCAATGAAGACTAGTAACCCAGTGGTAATGATTTCATACCATGTCCTGTCAAAATAAATGTGAGACTGTGGACAACATTCACGTAAAACTGATGTATTTCACAGTTTGTAGCATATTGGTAAAATGTGTTCAATAAAAGGGACAATAAACTACTGAGTACAACTACAGTAACATGTTTACAACTCTACCATGCTATAGTTTTTTTCTCTTGTAACTGCAGCTGTCTTCAAAGTTGTTCTTTTATTTTAACCCCTTACAACTCTCAGTTAGTGAAGTTCTGCATCTTCACACTGGGTGCCGCCATCTTGGATCTTATATTTATTATGTAACTGTTATGTGAGCTAAACCGAAGTGCAAGGTACAGCTGTCAAAAAGCTGGTAACATCACAGATCTGTGAAAGTGCGCTGTTTCTGTCACATGATGCAACAATACTGAGCTACAAGATGGCGGAGTCCAGTATAAAATGCAGAGCTTTACCAGTCGAATTCTGTAATGAGTTAAAATAAGAGAACTGCTTTAAAGAGAGATACAGGTACAGGAGGGAAAACAATAATATGGTGAATAGTAACCATGCTAGCGTAGTTGTACCCAGTAGCTTAATGCCCCTTTAAGTATTGACAAATAAAAATAACCTTTGAATCTAGTGCAAGTGTTATCTATCTATCTATCTATCTATCTATCTATCTATCTATCTGGTATTACAAGATAATAAAGTTTACATCCAATACAGCTTTGTGGAATCAATAAATAAAACATATTAGATGTAGTCAGTAACATTGCATAATTTGTAACACTTTCACAGAATTGATGCCGTACCACTTTTCTTAAAGGGACATGAAACCCAAATTTTCTCTTTTATGATTCAGATAGAGCATGTGATTTTAAACAACTTTCCAATTTACTTCTATTATCCAATTTGTTTTGTTCTCTTGAAATTATTTGTTGAATGGGATACCTAGGTAGGCTCAGGAGCTGCTGATTGGCAGAACACATATATGCATCATTTTATTGGCTCACCCAATGTGTTAACTAGTTCCCAATAATGCATTGTGGCTTCTTCAACAAAGAATAACAAGAGAATGAGGCAAATTAGATAAACCTGAAAGTTGTTTAAAATGGTATGATCTGTCTGATTCATGAAATAATTTTTTTGGGCTTCATGTCCATTTAAAGGGACACTCCAGCCAAAATTGGAATCTACTTGGATGCATTTCAGTTTTGAATAGAAGCATTTTTGCAAATATACATGTATTAGCAAAAATGATTCTATTAAAAGCTATAGCTATTTCAGAAGTGCACCGTGCACCAGCATTTTAAACACAGAACATGCTTAGAGAGCCTAAGGTGCTTGTATCATCTGGTAATGACTTAATTTGTTAATTGCTGACATGATAAAAGCCCCACTGGTGCTCCGAGCAACTGCAGTATTTATATTTATATGCTAACACTAAAACAGTGATATATTTTACTAGAAGTATTTCTGCCAATAAATGGATATTGTAAATATATTCAAAGATGTGTATTCAATTTTGACTGGAATGTCTCTTTAAATCACTATGCCACAATTTGTATTCATTGCTTGAATAACAACATTGTTCACTTTGCATAATTCCTTTACATAAGGTTTGCAATTCATTTCAATGCCCCTAAATCAAAAAGTACAGACTGCTGGTAAAAAGGAGTTAAAGCCAAGTTTAATACACTAAGGGGTCGATTCTACGACTGCAGGTTCTCACAAGAGAACCTGCAGTCTATTTTTAACAAGCAGGGGTCATTAGACCGCTGCTTCCCTAACCTTTCGCCACCTCTTAGGTGGTGAATTTTAATCTCTCCGGGGGGCTTGTCCGACCGGGGAAGATTGACAGCTCCTGCCCGCACGTGATTGGCTGTGTACGGGCAGGAGGCTGGATTGCACGCAAGTGCAAAATAGCACTCGTGTGCAATGCTAAATACCAGAAGCGGAATTCAGCCCACCAAAGGCGATATGCGGCAGACAGGGGCGCGTGTGTGCACCCCTGTCCGCTGCAGCTTGAAAAATTGATCCTTTAATCTAACATGACAATAAAATTATAATGGCCAAAATCTAATCTCATTGGTTACATACGTACTATAACCTTTATTTAAATAAAATAGCTATATCTATTCATCTGTATCAAATTAAACAGAATTAAAATGGTAACTACTTATAATATATATTTAAGTTTAACAGCATGCCGAATTTAACTTAAAGGGACATAAAAATGTAAAATGCTCTGTGTTAGAGCATTTTATTACTTCACTAAAGCTTGCACATAATTATGCGTTTAACCACGGCAAAGTCCGCTCCAGCGAAGCAATACACTACTGGGACCCACTTGAACACATCTGCTGAGCCAATGAAAACAGCTATATATATATATATATATATATATATATATATATATATATATATATATGTAGCCACCAATAACCAGCTAGGTCTCCATAGTGCACTGCTCCTGAGCTTATACTAACAGAACTAAGTACATTTAATAAGAGATGTAAATTGAAGTATTTCAAAATGTCATGCTTTAGATAGAGCATGCAATTTTAATTCTCATGTCCCTTTAATATCTGCTGAAAAGCCTAGGAAGTTGTGCTTGCAGGAAGCAGGAGACAAATATGCACCCATATTCAGTGTAGCTGGTTTAATGCACTCTCACTCTCTGGTAAGGATTTACCACTAGACACTGATTTTTTTTTTTTAATGAGCTGCTGTGCAACAAATAGGTTCTTAAGGTGTTATGAGAATCCTTTTCAAGGTTCAGACACCTGGGTGCATTTAAGTCAGTTAGGTATCTCTCAATTATGAAAAGTGTTTTTATTGTATTACCTTAAATATTTGCCTCTAGAAGATAATGCGTCCAAGTATTAAGCAGCAGATGTTGCTTTTGAGCACTTGCTTTCCGCTACCTGGCCACTGCTTCTTACCTTCTATGTCACCTCTGAGGTAGCGGAAATAAAACACCCCTCACGTTCATTCAGGCCCTGCTCTCCCATCATTGGTCATGCGAGAGTAGGGGGTGGTGAAGTGTTTGTGGGCAGTGGATATACAGGGCCTTCGGTCCATTAGGGATGGGCGAATGTTTATATAACATTCTATTTTCGAATTTTCGTTTTCTAATTTTTCAATAAAATTCGAAAATATTTGTTAGAATAATAGAATGTTTAGCTATGTATTCATTCAATTTCGAAATATTATTTCTAGTCTACAACTGTGTTTAATAAATGTAATATTCGAATTTGAATGCTACATTCGAATGTCACATTCGAATTCGAAATAGTATTTCTAGTCTACAACTGTGTTTAATAAATGAAATATTCAAGTTTGAAATAGTATTTCTAGTCTACAACTGTGTTTAATAAATGTAATATTCGAATTTGAATGCTACATTCGAATGTCACATTCGAATTCGAAATAGTATTTCTAGTCTACAACTGTGTTTAATAAATGTAATATTCAAATTCGAAATAGTATTTCTAGTCTACAACTGTGTTCAATAAATGTAATATTCGAATTTGAATGCTACATTCGAATGTCACATTCGAATTCGAAATAGTATTTCTAGTCAACAACTGTGTTTAATAAATGTCACACTCTAATTCGAAACAGTATTTCTAGTCTAATACTGTATTTTTAAAATGTGATATTCAAATTCGAATGTGACATTCGAATTTGAAATAGTATTTCTAATTTACAACTGTGTTTAATAAATGTGATATTTGATTTGAATGTGATATTCGATTCGAATGTGACATTCAAATTCAAAATAGTGTTTCTAGTCTGCAATTGTGTTTTAAAAATGTAACATTCGAATTTGAAAGTGAATTCGAAAACTGTAAATAACATTCGAAAATCGAATTTTTAAGAATATTCGTTCTTATCAACATTCTATTATGTAAATCGAATTTCTACAATAACATTTGTTCTAACATTCGAATTCGAATATAAACACATTCGCCCATCCCTACTGTCCATACGTTGCAAAGGCAGGTGGACATGTTCCCAGTTAGGGAAACTTATCCCTCTCCCCATAAATATGAGACCCATTATCTCATAGTATCAATTTTTAACTATAGTATTTCTTACAATATAAAAGTTTATAGTTTGTGGGAGTGAATATTGCCACAACATCTCACAATGCTTTCTGAACCTTGATATGAGGGCTTACACTTTATGTACTATTCAAGTAAAGAGCTACTCGCTAGAGTTTGTTAGCCAAAAATATTTAAAACTTTTAAAACTTACTCATGAAGCAAAGATAAAACAGTACAACACAATGCGTTACTGGAAAATATTCAGTGCACATATTACTCTTAAATAGAATATGCATAACAACAAAAGGGTAAAGATCAACTGGATAATAAAAATACAAATACAATTTGATAACATGTTTCCATAAGGGACAGGAAATGGATGACTAGCTATAAAGAACTATTGATAATCATTTGGGATAGTACTTACAATAACTGAGCTGAACTGTTCCCCATTGGATTCTGAACTAATCTGTAACCTTCTGGTCAGTTCTTCGGACAACTCTAGAGCACTTGATCGAGACACTGGAGATGCCGGAGGAGGGAGAGACTGGTTAAGAGTGTCGCTACTTAAGCTTAGTGTGTCGCCACTTAAGCTAATTTCTTCAGAAATAGTTTCCCATGGCTAGAAAAAGAAAAAAAAGTTAATGTATAAAAACAAACAAAAAAACAACACAAAATACAAAAGGTTAGTTCTATAATTCAATATAATTCAAATAAAAGGCGGCATTATACCACCACCAAACAAGCAATCAATAGCTCCCATTATGTGATTATTTTCCAATAGCAAGGATAATTTGACTTTCTAAATCCTTCATTTTCCTAAGGAATATATAGGCCTTGCGTTATTAAGCAAAGGAGGCAACTGGGTGCAAGCTCACTAATGCGAGACTGCAAACTTATACTTAAGAAGCAAAGATCAGAGTAAAATCACCCCAAGCCTGTTCATCTGGGGTGATCGACAGGTTATTCTGACAGCAGATGCTGCTCGTCTGGTAATTGTTATGAATGCACGGTAGACAGTAAGGTTGTACATTTCTCAGTTTTGTTAGATGCCAAATCCAGATCTTAGTGTGTTGCACTTTCACTAGAAGAAATCTGTCTCCGAAAAGAATCGAATGCCATAAGCGGCCTCCTTCTTCCTCATTCAGCTGCTAACGAAACTGCCGAATCCACATCCCTAGTAGACATGTTACATAGCTAGGAACCAAGTCCATCCATCAATTGATTACTGGTTGTCATATTGTGGAAACTCTTTGGAAAGCTATAGTTTAACCATACATTTAATACATTTTATTAGTGCTTTGTCAATTTAGCACACTAAGGGCCAGATTACGAGGGGAGAGGTAGTTTGCACTAGAAGTAGCGCTCCACTCATAATCTAGCCTAGGTACTTTTTAAAAGAACATAACAGTGAGCACCTGCCTTATGAGGGTAGAACAATAAGTCCTAATTAAGAATCTTTGGATTTAGATTACTGCATTTAAAGTACCTTGTCCAGTTCAGGTGTCTAATGTTAAACTTTTCTTATTTACAGGAAAGGTTGTTGAGTTGTTGAGAAATGTAAAAGTAAATTGGAGCAAAGTGACTATCAACTCCACCTGCTCCATCTTAGTCCACAGATAAAAAGTGGTATATTGCGAATATGAAGATGCCCCTTACTCCAGTCTCCCAAAAGTAGTCACCACTGAAGAAACCTTGGAGAAAATTAATGACATGGTGATGGACGACTGAAGATCAACAATGCACAAAACAGCTGGCTATACAGGGGTGGCACGTAGCAAAATATAGTCAATTTTAGTGGAGGTTTTGGACATGAGAAAATTGTCAACATGACGGATACCCCAAATGTTGACTGCAGATGAGAAGAGACAGCAGATAGTGAGTTCATAAGAACTTCTGAGAAGAGGTCACTGACAATTTTTATAGTCAACTGAGTTGTGAAAACTTTAATCCTTAGGCAAAAACACAATCAATGCAGTGGAATCACGATGACTCTCCTCAGACATTTTGCATGTGCTGTGCTGACAACTTTTGGTATCTATATTTTGTGGTGCATAGAATATTTTGATGACGGATTTCCAGTAGCGTGGAGACTATTCCAACTTCAATGAAAAATGATGCAAACCAATTAAAGTGAGGAGATGAGGCAAGAGGATTCATAAAGTGCTGTTCCACCAATACAATGCTCCCGTGCACAAGTCAGTTGTTGCCATGGCTGCCATTGTTTAAGCTGGAGTTAAACTGCTGGGTCACCCTGCCCCCATGTCCATCAGACCTTGCCCCTAGGGTCTATAACCTGTTCCTACATTTGAAGGATCATGTGCAAGGTATGAGTTTCATGTAGAAGTGTGTTGAGATGAAGGGGATAATATTTTACATGTTTTCTGCCAGTGACAGCGATAAAGCTTATTATTATCAGTTATTTGTAAAGCGCTACCAGATTCTGCAGCGCTAATCTGATTGATTAGTCTATTTTTTTAACTAAATGCCCCAAATCTATGGTGTTTAGCAACTGCTAAAGGATTAAATACATAGAAAAGAAAGATGCACACCAGACGTGCTTCAGTTACATTGTCACTGGGTAGAATATATTTCCTTATGTATTTATTCCATTAGCAGCATCGTTTTATTGTATTACATTCCTTATTATTACTAACCTTCAAAAATAAAAGTAAAAAAAAATTAAAAATATCTATTTTATAAAATAGCAGTCCTAGAAAAACATAATTTATGTAAGAACTTACCTGATAAATTAATTTCTTTCATATTAGCAAGAGTCCATGAGCTAGTGACATATGGGATATACATTCCTACCAGGAGGGGCAAAGTTTCCCAAACCTCAATATGCCTATAAATACACCCCTCACCACACCCACAATTCAGTTTAACGAATAGCCAAGAAGTGGGGTGATAAGAAAGGAGCGAAAGCATCAAAAATAAGGAATTGGAATAATTGTGCTTTATACAAAAAAATCATAACCACCACAAAAAGGGTGGGCCTCATGGACTCTTGCTAATATGAAAGAAATTAATTTATCAGGTAAGTTCTTACATAAATTATGTTTTCTTTCATGTAATTAGCAAAAGTCCATGAGCTAGTGACGTATGGGATAGCAAATACCCAAGATGTGGAACTTCCACGCAAGAGTCACTAGAGAGGGAGGGATAAAATAAAGACAACCAATTCCGCTGAAAAAATAAACCACAACCCAAATCAAAAGTTTTAATCTTATAATGAAAAAAATTTAAATTATAAGCAGAATAATCAAACTGAAACAGCTGCCTGAAGTACTTTTCTACCAAAAACTGCTTCAGAAGAAGAGAAAACATCAAAATGGTAGAATTTAGTAAAAGTATGCAAAGAAGACCAAGTTGCTGCTTTGCAAATCTGATCAACAGAAGCTTCATTCCTAAAAGCCCAGGAAGTAGAAATTGACCTAGTTGAATGAGCCGTAATCCTTTGAGGCGGGGACTTACCCGACTCCACATAAGCATGATGAATCAAAGACTTTAACCAAGACGCCAAAGAAATGGCAGAAGCTTTCTGATCTTTCCTGGAACCAGAAAAGATAACAAATAGACTAGAAATCTTTCTAAAATCTTTAGTAGCTTCAACATAATATTTCAAAGCTCTTACTACATCCAAAGAATGTAAAGATCTCTCCAGAGAATTCTTAGGATTAGGACACAATGAAGGGACAACAATTTCTCTACTAATGTTGTTAGAATTCACAACCTTAGGTAAAAATTGAAATGAAGTCCGCAACACTGCCTTATCCTGATGAAAAATCAGCAGAAGAGATGGCCAAAAGGAACAAAACTTTCCAAGAAAGTAATTTAATATCCAGAGAATGCAAAGGTTCAAACGGAGGAGCCTGTAAAGCCCTCAGAACCAAATTCAGACTCCAAGGAGAAGAGATTGACTTAATGACAGGTTTGATACGAACCAAAGCCTGTACAAAACAATGAATATCAGGAAGATTAGCAATCTTTCTGTGAAAAAGAACAGAAAGAGCAGAGATTTGTCCTTTCAAAGAACTTGCAGACAAACCTTTATCCAAACCATCCTGAAGAAACTGTAAAATTCTAGGAATTCTAAAAGAATGCCAGGAGAATTTATGAGAAGAACACCAAGAAATGTAAGACTTCCAGACTCGATAATAAATCTTCCTAGACACAGATTTACGAGCCTGTAACATAGTATTAATTACTGAGTCAGAGAAACCTCTATGACTAAGAATCAAACGTTCAATTTCCATACCTTCAAATTTAATGATTTGAGATCCTGATGGAAAAATGGGCCTTGAGATAGAAGGTCTGGTCTTAACGGAAGTGTCCAAGGTTGGCAACTGGCCATCCGAATGAGATCCGCATACCAAAACCTGTGAGGCCATGCTGGAGCCACCAGCAGTACAAACGAACGTTCCATTAGAATCTTGGAAATCACTTTTGGAAGAAGAACTAGAGGCGGAAAGATATAGGCAGGATGATAATTCCAAGGAAGCGACAACGCGTCCACTGCTTCCGCCTGAGGATCCCTGGATCTGGACAGATACCTGGGAAGTTTCTTGTTTAGATGAGAGGCCATCAGATCTATTTCTGGAAGTCCCCAGATTTGAACAATCTGAAGAAATACCTCTGGGTGAAGAGACCATTCGCCCGGATGTAACGTCTGGCGACTGAGATAATCCGCTTCCCAATTGTCTACACCTGGGATGTGAACCATAGAGATTAGACAGGAGCTGGATTCCGCCCATACAAGTATCCGAGATACTTCTTTCATAGCTTGAGGACTGTGAGTCCCACCTTGATGATTGACATACGCCACGGTTGTGACATTGTCTGTCTGAAAACAAATAAACGATTCTCTCTTCAGAAGAGGCCAGAACTGAAGAGCTCTGAAAATCGCACGGAGTTGCAAAATGTTGATTGGTAATCTCGCCTCCTGAGATTCCCAAACCCCCTGTGCTGTCAGAGATCCCCATACAGGTCCCCAACCTGAAAGACTCGCATCTGTTGAGATTACAGTCCAGGTTGGACGAACAAAAGAGGCCCCTTGAATTAGACGATGGTGATTCAACCACCAAGTCAGAGAAGATCGAACATTGGGATTTAAGGATATTATTTGTGATATCTTTGTATAATCCCTGCACCACTGGTTCAGCATACAAAGTTGAAGAGGTCTCATGTGAAAACGAGCAAACGGGATCGCGTCCGATGCAGCAGTCATGAGACCTAGAATTTCCATGCACAAAGCTACCGAAGGGAACGATTGAGACTGAAGGTTTCGACAAGCTGAAACCAATTTCAGACGTCTCTTTTCAGTTAGCGACAAAGTCATGGACACTGAATCTATTTGAAAGCCCAAAAAGGTTACCTTTGTCTGAGGAATTAAAGAACTCTTTGGTAAATTGATCCTCCAACCATGTCTTTGAAGAAATGACACAAGTTGATTCGTATGAAATTCTGCAGAATGTAGAGACTGAGAAAGTACCAAGATATCGTCCAAATAAGGAAATACTGCAATACCCTGTTCTCTGATTACAGAGAGAAGGGCACCGAGAACCTTTGAAAAGATCCTTGGAGCTGTTGCTAGGCCAAACGGAAGGGCAACAAACTTGTAATGCTTGTCTAGAAAAGAGAATCTCAGAAACTGATAGTGATCTGGATGAATCGGAATATGAAGATATGCATCCCGTAAATCTATTGTGGACATATAATGCCCTTGCTGAACAAAAGGCAGAATAGTCCTTATAGTCACCATTTTGAATGTTGGTATCCTTACATAACGATTCAATATTTTTAGATCCAGAACTGGTCTGAAGGAATTCTCCTTCTTTGGTACAATGAATAGATTTGAGTAAAACCCCAGACCCCGTTCCAGAACTGGAACTGGCACAATTACCCCAGCCAACTCTAGATCTGAAACACATTTCAGAAATGCCTGAGCCTTCACTGGGTTTACTGGAATGCGAGAGAGAAAAAATCTTCTCACAGGTGGTCTTACCTTGAAACCTATTCTGTACCCTTGAGAAACAATGTTCTGAATCCAAAGATTGTGAATCGAATTGATCCAAACATCTTTGAAAAATTGTAACCTGCCCCCTACCAGCTGTGCTGGAATGAGGGCCGCACTTTCATGCGGATTTGGGAGCTGGTTTTGACTTTCTAAAAGGCTTAGATTTATTCCAGATTGGAGAAAACGGAAACCGTTCCTTTAGGGGAAGGGTCAGGCTTCTGTTCCTTATTCTGACGAAAGGAACGAAAACGATTAGCAGCCCTGTATTTACCTTAAGATTTTTTGTCCTGAGGCAAAAAGGTTCCTTTCCCCCCAGTAACAGTTGAAATAATAGAATCCAACTGTGAACCAAATAATTTATTACCTTGGAAAGAAAGAGAAAGCAAAGTTGACTTAGAAGTCATATCTGCATTCCAAGATTTAAGCCATAAAGCTCTTCTAGCTAAAATAGCTAAAGACATATACCTGACATCAATTCTAATGATATCAAAAATGGCATCACAAATAAAGTTATTAGCATGTTGAAGAAGTTTAACAATGCTATAAGCATTATGGTCTGATACTTGTTGCGCTAAAGCCTCCAACCAGAAAGTGGAAGCTGCAGCAACATCAGCCAAAGAAATAGCAGGTCTAAGAAGATTACCTGAACATAAATAAGCTCTCCTTAGAAAGGATTCAAGCTTCCTATCTAAAGGATCCTTAAAGGAAGTACTATCCGCCGTAGGAATAGTAGTACGTTTAGCAAGAGTAGAGATAGCCCCATCAACTTTAGGGATTTTGTCCCAAAACTCTAATCTATCAGATGGCACAGGGTATAATTTCTTAAACCTTTGAGAAGGGGTAAATGAAGTACCCAGACTATTCCATTCCCTAGAAATTACTTCTGAAATAGCATCAGGAACTGGAAAAACTTCTGGAATAACTACATGAGGTTTGAAAACCGAATTTAAACGCTTAGTAGATTTAGTTTCAAGAGGACTAGACTCCTCCATATCAAATGCAATTAACACTTCTTTAAGTAAAGAACGAATAAACTCCATCTTAAATAAATATGAAGATTTATCAGTGTCAATATCTGAGGCAGAATCTTCTGAACCAGATAGAGCCTCATCAGAAACAGATAAGTCAGAATGATGGCGGTCACTTAAAAATTCATCTGAAATATGAGAAGTTTTAAAAGACCTTTTACGTTTACTGGAAGGAGGAATAACAGACAGAGCCTTCCTAATAGATTTAGAAACAAATTATTTTATATTAACAGGGACATCCTGAACATTAGATGTTGAAGGAACAACAACAGGTAATGGATTATTACTAATGGAAACACAATCTGCATTAGAAAGTTTATCATGACAGTTATCACAAACTACAGCCGGAGGAACAGTTACCAAAAGTTTACAACAGATGCACTTAAAGTGAAAGTAAAGTTATGTGGTCCCCTCTCCTCAGTTACATAGTTCATTTAAAATAAATAGGAGTTTCATTCATGAGTTTGTACAAATTTGCATGCAAATGCCATTTTCGCTGCAAATAAACTCAATATTTTACTACTTACAATTCAACCCGTTTTTCTCCTCTCATTTTACTTCCTGATCACGTTCATCGGTCGACCAATTGACTTTCTGGCCGATAGGCGGCCATGAGCCGACGTCATCCGCCTATGTGTTCAATTGCGCATGCGGCAAATCTTGTTTGTGCTCGTTATGTAGGACGCCAGTTCACGATTCGCGCATGCGCACACCTTTTTGTTTTATAACAGCCAAGGACGCATTCATGCATGCGCGTTGTAAAGAGGCTCATCACAGAATCGCATGCGCATTAATGGTAAGATCTACGATTCGCCCATGTGCAATGCGTTCTTTGCTTGTGAACGCGCATTTGACATACGTATAGAGTGGGTGGGACCGCTCTATACATCTAAACACAGAAACATAGGAAGTCTAAGATGGGCGGAGCATGACGGATAAGGTTAGAAGAAATAAAATTTTAATTAAAAGTCAAAATTCACATAATGAAGAAAAAAAAAATAGCGATCCTACTATTTGGAATGTATACAATACTTGGATGTGTTGTAAAGGGCTAAAATTTACTTTCACTTTAACTTTGGTAGAACCAGCATCAGGCAGCGTCTTTCCAGAAGTAGATTCTGATCCAGGGTCAGGTTGAGACATCTTGCAATATGTAATAGAAAAAACAACATATAAAGCAAAATGATCGAATTCCTTAAAGGATAGTTTCAGGAATGGGAAAAAATGCCAAATGAATAAGCCTCTAGCAACCAGAAGCAATGAAAAATAAGACTGAAATAATGTGAAAAAAATGACGCCCACATTTTTTGGCGCCAAGAATGATGCCCACATTATTGGCGCTAAGTACAACGCCCATATTTTTTAGCGCCAAGTATGACGCCACATCCTGTGACGCCGGAAAAAAAACGACGCCCACATTTTTGGCGCAAAAAAAATAAAACGTCTGAACACATATACGTCAAAAAATGACGCAACCACGAACAAACTTCCGGCGTAAATTAGGGCACCGGAAATGACAAAATTTTTGCGCCAAAAAAGTCTGCACCAAGAATGACGCAATAAATTGAAGCATTTTCAGCCACAGCGAGCCTAACAGCCCACAGGGAAAAAAAGTCAATTGAAAATTTTTTAAAAGGTAAGAAAAAAAATATTTATTCATATGCATTATCCCACATAAGGAAACTGGCTGTCTGAAAGAAGGAATACTGATTATCCTAAATCATGGCAAATATAAGTTTAAAGACATATATTTAGAACTTTGCATATAAAGCGCTCAACCATAGCTTAGAGTGTCATAATAAAATAAGACTTACTTACCCTAAGACACTCATCTACAAATAGTAGATAGCCAAACCAGTACTGAAACGAGAATCAGTAGAGGTAATGGTATATAAGAGTAGGAGAAGAAATCTCTACGACCGATAACAGAGAACCTATGAAATAGACCCCGTAGAAGGAGACCATTGAATTCAAATAGGCAATACTCTCTTCACATCCCTCTGACATTCACTGCACGCTGAGAGGAAAACCGGGCTCCAGCCTGCTGCGAAGCGCATATCAACGTAGAATCTAGAACAAACTTACTTCACCACCTCCATGGGAGGCAAAGTTTGTAAAACTGAATTGTGGGTGTGGTGAGGGGTGTATTTATAGGCATTTTAAGGTTTGGGAAACTTTGCCCCTCCTGGTAGGAATGTATATCCCATACGTCACTAGCTCATGGACTCTTGCTAATTACATAAAAGAAAGGCATTTGATCAATTTGTTTACTTTTTTTTATATTTGTTTACATGTAAAACAGACTTTCATAGAGTCCACAAAGCCTCTTTATAACCTCTTCTCATATTTGAAGCAGTAAATAAGCACATTTCTAAGGTTATAAGTCAGCAGGAGAGAGAGTATGTCTGTGCCAGTTTGGTACTTGATACAGTGATGCAAATGCTGGGATCACAGACATCAGCAGTGATCTAACGGAACCATGACAACAGTTTTATAGGAGGTACAAAAACCACTGAAATATGCCCAAAATACTGTAACATGATAAAAATGTGATATATACAAATTGTAAAATATTAACAGACTGAATGATTGATTTCCTGCCATACACCAAATGTTTTTACATTTCTCTAAAAATGACACAGTGGGAAAAAAAAAAAAAAAAAAAGGATTCTAAAGGAGGACTGATTTTGAATAGATGTATGTTGTTTTTTGTTTACAATGTAAAAAGGTTAAAGGGATAGTGTAACCTGGCAAACAACAGGTAAGATTTCATTAAACTGAAAGTCAGTGCAGAAATACTCTTTAAAAAGGTCTGGGCTCTCTCGCTTCCACCCCCCCTCCCCACTGGGAGGTAGATATTTTCTGATCTGTTTATATAGATTTTCTTTAGCCGTTACTGCAGGTTTGACATTTTTAGTATAGCTGTAACCAGTTATTTCAAATGACAAAATAAAGGTGAATGAGTTACCTGTTAACAATTAAATACACTGCGGCAGGTATAATAGATTATTGAGAAAACATTAAAGGGACATTATACACTAGATCAGTGGTTCTCAACCAAAGTGACCTCAAGGCCCGGTAAATTTTAGCTGGACATGTCCAGGGCCCGGTAGTTTGGGGGCCCTTTCTTTGGCCCTTAATGTTGGGGGTCCTGGCTCTGGAGGTTGATGGGCCTGTTGGGATTAGGGCAGGGAGGCTACCTATGTTCATTTGCATGAATTTGAATACATTTGTATCAGTGTGAGACAGTTTTCCTGGGGCCTTGATTGGTCTCAGTCTGCCCTTGGTGTGCAGTGGGGTAAGAGTGTGCAGTGGAGGCATGACAGGTCAGGGCCCACCAGCAGGGCTATCACGGCACGGTACTGGGCCACGGCCCGGCTGTTGAGAAACCAGGCACTAGATGTTTCTTTGCATAAATGTTTCGAAGATGATCTATTTATATAGGCCATGTCGTTTTTGTTTTTCTAAATGGATAGTTTTGCTTATTTTTAAATAATATTGCTCTGATTTTCAGACTCCAAATCAATCCCCAAAGTTTTAGGAGAATACAGACATATACCTACTCCAGCTTGCTTCTGCTTGTGTAAAGGGTCTTTTCACATGCAAAGGAAGGGGGAGGGGGTGTCTGCTATTTCCCACTTGCAGTGGGTGTTCCAGTAACCTTTTAAACAGAGCTAAACTGGAAGCTTCTAAGTAAGTTTTTAAATGGTTTTATACTGGATTGATCAGTATCTGTGCATATTATTCTTTGTAGCAGTGTCTATTATATGCAGTTATATGGAAATTGGTGTATACTGTCCCTTTAAAGGGGAGAAAATGTTACTGTACACTGTCCCTTTAATATGCTTGCCAATGCTTTTTAAGCACTGCAGTTCATAGCAAGTATAGATTATAAGAATAATAAGTACAGCATCCTGTGGGTAAGTGCTTACTTGCCTTCAGGGATGCCCCTTGCTTCAAAGCCTTTATCTTCTTTTAATCTTCGGTTGGTGGTACAGCCAATTAAAAGCTGTTCCTCCCGCCCCATAGACAGCAAGTCTAGCACGCTCCCCATGCGCTGCTTTAGCTGCTATTACATCTGTGTGAGGCGCTGTACAGTGCAATAGCCCATCAGCGCCTCCATCATACATATGTTAATAAAGAAAGGGGCAGCAGAGGTGGCAAATAAACATTCACCCACAAGGCTGATGAGCTATACTTATTTTTCTGTTCTTAAAGGGACATAATGTTCAAAATTGAAATGTGCATAAGTGCCTTTCAATTGTAACAAGCATTTTTGCAATGTATTTATTTTGTCAAAAATGCATCTAGTAAAAGCTTTCACTGTTTCATTGACATACACACGTATGCCGTGCATACCCCATGCACTCTCATAGAAACACGTTGCCAGTTCAGAGAACAAGAGTTACCATGCATCATGGTAACGATGATTTCATCTGCATTATACATCACCCGATGATTCTCTGAACAGACACGGTGTATGAATGCTGGTGCACATGCGCACATGTCACTGCTAAAAGTATAGCTATTACTAGAAGCAAGTTTACTAACAGAAGAGTATAGCAAAAGTGCATGTACCTTTAAACAGACATATTACGCACATTTTTTCTTTAATGATTCAGATTGAGCATGTCATTTTAAAAAAACTTTATAATTTACTTCTATTATCAAATTGTATTTGTTTTCTTGGTATTGTTTGTTGAAAAGCAGGGCTGTAAGCTTAGGAGCGTGCATGTGCCCGGAGCAATATATGGCAGCCGTTTTTCAAGAGCACTAGATGGCAGAACTATTTCCGGCCATGTAGTACAACAGACACTTACCTAGGTATCTCTTCAACAAAGAATACCATGGGAATGAACTTATTTTATTTTTTTGTATGCTCGGTCTGAATCACAAAATAAAAATATTTGGGGTTTCATATCCCTTTAACAAAACCCTTTATATAAAATAACCACATTGGAAATAGTATATTTTGCTTTAGCCGTACCTAACCTCGCAGTTCCATGGCTTCTCGTATCTTATTCTGACATTTCTTGATCAGAAAAAAATCCCAATTTCTTACACTTTCCTTTGTGTTCTAAGATGAGACAAATATTCCACCTACCTCTGGAGTGTCTCCGGTTTCTATGTGGTCAGGCTCTAGATCTTCACTGATATGCCTTCTTGATCGGAAAACCCTGTGTGCTTCCTGCTGTATGTGCCTGATATTGCTGTCTGATTCAGATGCAACATCTCTGGATAACACAAAACAAGAGGTAAGAAAGGATTAAATAAAAATAAATCACTGTTCATACAGGTCATTTAGTACAGCTATAAATAGACACATTATCATAGCTTGCTGCAAGTGCATTATGGTAAAATGGTAAGAATTTGTCAACAACATATAGAAAAAAACTATAATGTTTTGTTGAGCCATTCAAAGGAATTCACAGTAAATTATTTTAAAGGGACACTGAAATCAACATTAAACTTTCATGTCTCAGATATAACATTCAATTCTTAACAACTTTCCAATTTACTTCCATTAACAAAATGTGCACAGTCTTTTTATATTTACACTTTTTGAGTCACCAGCTCCTACTGAGCATGTGCAAGAATTCACAGCATATACGTATATGCATTTGTGATTGGCTGATGACTGTCACATGATAGAAATATGGAGTGGAAATATACATGTGTCAGAAAAAAACAGAATTTATGTTTACCTGATAAATTACTTTCTCCAACGGTGTGTCCGGTCCACGGCGTCATCCTTACTTGTGGGATATTCTCTTCCCCAACAGGAAATGGCAAAGAGCCCAGCAAAGCTGGTCACATGATCCCTCCTAGGCTCCGCCTTCCCCAGTCATTCGACCGACGTAAAGGAGGAATATTTGCATAGGAGAAATCATATGATACCGTGGTGACTGTAGTTAGAGAAAATAAATCATCAGACCTGATTAAAAAACCAGGGCGGGTCGTGGACCGGACACACCGTTGGAGAAAGTAATTTATCAGGTAAACATAAATTCTGTTTTCTCCAACATAGGTGTGTCCGGTCCACGGCGTCATCCTTACTTGTGGGAACCAATACCAAAGCTTTAGGACACAGATGATGGGAGGGAGCAAATCAGGTCACCTAGATGGAAGGCACCACGGTTTGCAAAACCTTTCTCCCAAAAATAGCCTCAGAAGAAGCAAAAGTATCAAATTTGTAAAATTTGGTAAAAGTGTGCAGTGAAGACCAAGTCGCTGCCTTACATATCTGATCAACAGAAGCCTCGTTCTTGAAGGCCCATGTGGAAGCCACAGCCCTAGTGGAATGAGCTGTGATTCTTTCAGGAGGCTGCCGTCCGGCAGTCTTATAAGCCAATCTGATGATGCTTTTAAGCCAAAAAGAGAGAGAGGTAGAAGTTGCTTTTTGACCTCTCCTTTTACCAGAATAAACAACAAACAAGGAAGATGTTTGTCTGAAATCCTTTGTAGCCTCTAAATAGAATTTTAGAGCACGAACTACATCCAAATTGTGCAACAAACGTTCCTTCTTTGAAACTGGATTCGGACACAAAGAAGGCACAACTATCTCCTGGTTAATATTTTTGTTAGAAACAACTTTCGGAAGAAAACCAGGTTTAGTACGCAAAACCACCTTATCTGCATGGAACACCAGAAAAGGAAGAGAACACTGCAGAGCAGATAACTCTGAAACTCTTCTAGCAGAAGAAATAGCAACCAAAAACAAAACTTTCCAAGATAATAACTTAATATCTACGGAATGTAAGGGTTCAAACGGAACCCCTTGAAGAACTGAAAGAACTAAATTGAGACTCCAAGGAGGAGTCAAAGGTTTGTAAACAGGCTTGATTCTAACCAGAGCCTGAACAAAAGCCTGAACATCTGGCACAGCCGCCAGCTTCTTGTGAAGTAAAACAGATAAAGCAGAAATCTGTCCCTTCAAAGAACTTGCAGATAATCCTTTCTCCAAACCCTCTTGTAGAAAGGATAGAATCTTAGGAATTTTTACCCTGTTCCATGGGAATCCTTTCGATTCGCACCAACAGATATATTTCTTCCATACTTTATGGTAAATTTTCCTAGTTACAGGCTTTCTAGCCTGAATAAGAGTATCAATGACAGAATCTGAGAACCCACGCTTTGATAAAATCAAGCGTTCAATCTCCAAGCAGTCAGTTGGAGTGATGCCAGATTCGGATGTTCGAACGGACCTTGAACAAGAAGGTCCCGTCTCAAAGGTAGCTTCCATGGTGGAGCCGATGACATATTCACCAGGTCTGCATACCAAGTTCTGCGTGGCCACGCAGGAGCTATCAAGATCACCGAAGCCCTCTCTTGATTGATCCTGGCTACCAGCCTGGGAATGAGAGGAAACGGTGGGAACACATAAGCTAGGTTGAAGGTCCAGGGCGCTACTAGTGCATCTACTAGAGTCGCCTTGGGATCCCTGGATCTGGACCCGTAGCAAGGAACCTTGAAGTTCTGACGAGACGCCATCAGATCCATGTCTGGAATGCCCCATAATTGATAGAAGAATAAAAACTACATTTAAACACCAAAAAACTCTGAGCCATCTCCGTGGAGATGTTGCCTGTGCAACGGCAAAGAGAATGACTGGGGAAGGCGGAGCCTAGGAGGGATCATGTGACCAGCTTTGCTGGGCTCTTTGCCATTTCCTGTTGGGGAAGAGAATATCCCACAAGTAAGGATGACGCCGTGGACCGGACACACCTATGTTGGAGAAAAATCTACTGTATTTACTGGTCCTTTAAAGGGACATTATACACTTGTTTTTTCTTTGCATAAATGTTTTGTAGATGATCTATTTATATAGCCCATAAAGTTTTTTTTGTTGTTGTTTTTTTTTAAATGTATAGTTTGCTTATTTTTAAATAACATTGCTCTGATTTTCAGACTCCTAACCAAGCCCCAAAGCTTTAGGACAATACCGACGTATACCTACTCCAGCTTGCTCCTGTTTGTGTAAAGGGTCTTTTCAGAGGAAGGGGGAAGGGTTGTCTGCTATTTCCCACTTGCAGTGGGTGTTCCAGTAACCTTTTAAACAGAGTTAAACTGGAAGCTTCTAAGAAAGTTTTTAAACGGTTTTATACTAGATTTTTATATCCGTATCTGTGCATATTATTGTTTATAGAAGTGTCTATTTACATACAGTTATATGAAAATTAGTGTATACTGTCCCTTTAAACATTGCAACTGTAACTTCATACAAAAATGACAAATCAGCTAGGAAATCTCATACAGCTGGTTATGAATATGATAAATTGCAATAAATATTAACACAGATATTCTAGCTACCTATCTACAAAGCTGTTCATTTAGGGTGCAAAGGTTAATTGTATACTCACTGGCATACTGACAGAAAAGGTACAGGAATTATCTGATTTGATTTAAAAGTTGATAAACAATGCAGTAGTGCAGCAGGTTAGATCAGCAGAATACGTTGCTGTTTCGTCTGAGGGGCTGGCAGCAGAAAAAGTGAGGTTCTTATAGCACTTTACAGACATAGGTGCTAGAGTATTGTGAAGTTTTGGAAACCATATCTTCACAATTATATAAATAAACTAGAAACTGCTCTATTAAAAGTTGCTAATGGGGTACATGATCTAAAAAATAAGACTTAGAAGAAGAGACAACTTGTCTTAAAGGGACATTAAACACTTAGAGATTGTAATATAAAAAGATAAATCGTATGTTGTCCCTTTTTTCCTGTAATTCCATTCTGAAATTGTGATCTTTTCAGTTCCTGTTAAAATAGAAGTGCAGAACACTATTATATTCCACACAGCCATTGGCTGCACACTCTAGTGACCTATTTATAACTCTCTCTAATTGGCCAAAGCAGAGAAGGTAACCTAAGTTACAACATGGCAGCTCCCATTGTTTTATAGACACTAAAACTTTACATTTATTTGGTCAATAATTAAACAGCTAATGAAACTTTAAAAACAAAATTTATGCTTACCTGATAAATTTCTTTCTTTTGCAATGTACCGAGTCCACAGATTCATCCTTAATTGTGGAATATTATCCTTCCTAACAGGAAGTGGCAAAGAGAGCACCACAGCAGAGCTGTCTATATAGCTCCCTCCTTAACTCCACCCCCCAGTCATTCGAAGGCCAAGGAAGAAAAAGGAGAAACTATAAAGTGCAGAGGTGACTGAAGTTCTTAATAAAAAATACCATCTGTCTTGAATAGACAGGGCGGACCGTGGACTTGGTACATCGCAAAAGAAAGAAATTTATCAGGTAAGCATAAATTTTGTTTTTTTTTTGCATGATGTACCGAGTCCACGGATTCATCCTTACTTGTGGGATACCAATACCAAAGCTTAAGGACACGGATGAAGACAAGACAGGAACCTAAACGGAAGGCACCACTGCTTGCAAAACCTTTCTCCCAAAAATAGCCTCCGAAGAAGCAAAAGTATCAAATTTGTAAAATTTTGAAAAAGTATGGAGTGAAGACCAAGTAGCAGCCTTACAAATCTGTTTAAAAGAAGCATCATTTTTAAAAGCCCATGTGGAAGCTACCGCTCTAGTAGAATGAGCTGTAATCCTTTCAGGAGGCTGCTATCCCGCAGTCTCATAAGCCAAATGGAAGATGCTTTTCAGCCAAAAGGAAAGAGAAGTCGCCATAGCCTTTTGACCCCTACGCTTTCCAGAATAGACAACAAACAAAGAAGATGTTTCACGAAAATCTTATAAAATTTAAAAGCACGAACCACGTCCAAGTTGTGCAACAGACTTTCCTTCTTAGAAGGAGGATTAGGACACAGAGAAGGAACAACAATTTCCTGATTGATATTCCTGTTAGTAACAACGTTAGGTAGGAACCCAGGCTTGGTACGCAAAACCACCTTATCAGCATGGAAAACAAGATAAGGCGAATCACATTGTAATGCAGATAGTTCAGAAACTCTTCGAGCTGAAGAGATAGCAACTAGGAACAAAACCTTCCAAGATAAAAGCTTAATATCTATGGAATGCATGGGTTCAAATGGAACCCCCTGAAGAACTTTAAAAACTAAATTTAGACTCCATGGCAGAGCAACAGGTTTAAACACAGGCTTAATTCTAGCTAAAGCCTGACAAAAAGCCCGAACGTCTGGAACATCTGCCAGACGCTTATGCAACAGAATAGACAGAGCAGATATCTGTCCTTTTAGGGAACTAGCTGACAATCCTTTCTCCAATCCCTCTTGGAGAAAAGACAAAATCCTAGGAATCCTGATTTTACTCCAGGAGTAGCCTTTGGATTCGCACCAAAAAAGATATTTACGCCATATCTTATGATAGATTTTCCTGGTAACAGGCTTTCGAGCCTGAATCAAGGTATCTATGAGCGACTCAGAGAAACCTCGCTTTGATAGAATCAAGCGTTCAGTCTCCAAGCAGTCAGTTGCAGAGAAATTAGATTTGGATGCTTGAATGGACCTTGAATGAGAAGGTCCTGTCTCAGTGGCAGAGTCCATGGTGGCAGAGATGAAATGTCCACCAGGTCTGCATACCAAGTCCTGCGTGGCCACGCAGGAGCTATCAAGATCACCAAAGCTCTCTCCTGTTTGATTCTGGCAATCAAACGAGGAAGGAGAGGAAATGGTGGAAACACATAAGCCAGGTTGAACGACCAGGGTACTGTTAGAGCATCTATCAGTACAGCCTGAGGATCCCTTGACCTGGATCCGTAACGAGGAAGTTTGGCGTTCTGACGAGAAGCCATCAGATCCAATTCTGGTGTGCCCCATAGCCGAACCAGTTGAGCAAACATCTCTGGATGGAGTTCCCACTCCCCCGGATGAAAAGTCTGAGAACTTAGAAAATCTGCCTCCCAGTTCTCTACTCCTGGGATATAGATCGCTGACAAATGGCAAGAGTGAGCCTCTGCCCATTGGATTATCCTTGAGACCTCAATCATCGCTAAGGAACTCTTTGTTCCGCCCTGATGATTGATATAAGCCACAGTCGTGATGTTGTCCGACTGAATCCTGATGAATCTGGCCGAAGCCAGCTGAGGCCATGCCTGGAGAGCATTGAATATCGCTCTTAATTCCAGAATATTTATCGGTAGGAGAGCCTACTCCCGAGTCCACAAACCCTGTGCTTTCAGGGAATTCCAGACTGCACCCCAGCCCAGAAGGCTGGCGTCTGTCGTCACTATAACCCAATCTGGCCCGCGGAAACACATTCACTGGGACAGATGATCCTGTGACAACCAACAGAGAAGAGAGTCTCTGGTCTCTTGATCCAGATTTATCTGAGGAGATAAATCCACATAATCCCCATTCCACTGATTGAGCATGCATAGTTGCAGTGGTCTGAGATGCAAGCGAGCAAACGGAACTATGTCCATTGCCGCTACCATTAGACCGATGTAGATACGCATCCTTTAAGTCCACGGTGGTCATATATTGACCCTCCTGGATCAATGGTAATATAGTGCGAATGGTCTCCATCTTGAAAGATGGGACTCTTAGGAATTGGTTTAGGATCTTGAGATCTAGAATTGGTCTGAAAGTTCCCTCTTTTTTTGGGAACCACAAACAGATTGGAGTAGAACCCCTTCCCCTGCTCTGCTTTTGGAACTGGGCAGATCACTCCCATGTTAAAAAGGTCTTCTACACAGCGTAAGAACGCCTCTCTTTTGGCGGGTTTACAGACAATTGAGAAAGATGGAACCTCCCCTTTGGAGGAGAATCCTTGAAATCTAGAAGGTATCCCTGGGGTACAATTTCTACTGCCCAGGAATCCTGAACGTCTCTTGCCTAGGCCTGAGCAAAGGGAGAGTCTGCCCCCTACTAGATCCGGTCCCGGATCGGGGGCTACCCCTTCATGCTGACTTAGTGGCAGCAGCAGGCTTTTTGGCCTGTTTACTCTTGTTCCAAGCCTAATTAGGTCTCCAGGTTGGCTTGGATTGAGCAAAGTTCCCCTCTTGCTTTGCTCTTGAAGTTTCGAAAGGAACGAAAATTATTTTGTTTGGTCCTTGTCTGACCCTTCCCTCCAGTAATGTCTGAAATGATCTCTTTCAGTGCAGGCCCGAATAGGGTGTTACCTTTGAAAGGGATGGACAAAAGCTTAGATTTAGATGACACATCAGCTGACCAGGACATAAGCCATAACGCTCTACGCGCTAAAATGGCAAAACCTGAATTCTTTGCCGCTAACTTAGCAAGATGAAAAGCGGCATCTGTAATAAAATAATTAGCTAACTTAAGAGCCTTAATTCTTTCAAGAATATCATCTAGTGGGGTCTCCATCTGAAGAGCCTCTTCTAGAGCCTCAAACCAAAAGGCAGCTGCAGTGGTTACAGGAACAATGCACGCTATAGGTTGAAGAAGAAAACCTTGATGAACAAAAATTTTCTTTAGGAGACCCTCTAATTTTTTATCCATAGGATCAATGAAAGCACAACTGTCTTCAATAGGTATAGTTGTACGCTTAGCCAGAGTAGAAATAGCTCCCTCCACCTTAGGGACTGTCTGCCATGAGTTCTTTATGGTGTCAGATATGGGAAACATTTTCTTAAAAACAGGAGTGGGAGCGAAACGGAATACCTGGTCTATCCCACTCCTTGGTAACAATGTCCGAAATCCTCTTAGGGACCGGAAAAACATCAGTGTAAACAGGAACCTCTAAATATTTGTCCATTTTACACAATTTCTCTGCAACTACAATAGGGTCACAATCATCCAGAGTCGCTAAAACCTCCCTGAGCAATAAGCGGAGGTGCTCTAGCTTAAATTTAAATGCCGTCATATCTGAATCTGTCTGAGGGAACATCTTTCCTGAATCAGAAATCTCTCCCTCAGACAGCAAATCCCTCATCCCTACCTCAGAACATTGTGAGGGAATATCGGATACGGCTACTAAAGCGTCAAAAGGCTCAGCATTTGTTCTAAACCCAGAGTTACTGCGCTTCCCTTGCAACCCAGGCAGCTTAGATAAAACCTCTGTGAGGGTAGTATTCATAACTGAAGCCATATCTTGCAAGGTGAAAGAATTAGACGCACTAGAAGTACTTGGCGTGCTTGTGCCGGCGTTACTGGTTGTGACACTTGGGGAGAACTAGATGGCAAAACCTGATTTCCTTCTGTCTGAGAATCATCTAATGCCAAATTCTTATAAGTCAAAATATGCTGTTTGCAATATATAGACATATTAGTACAAGTGAGACACATTCTAAGAGGGGGTTCCACAATGGCTTCTAAACAAATTGAGCAATGAGTTTCCTCAATGTCAGACATGTTTAACAGGCTAGTAATGAGGCAAGAAAGCTTGGAAAAACACTTTATTTAATGAAAAAAACACAATTTGCAAAAACGGTACTGTGCCTTTAAGAGAAAAAAAGGCATACACAAACTGCAAAACAGGTTAAAATTGCTTCAAAGTTTCCGAAATTTTAACATTATACCCACTAAGCTTTAGAAGGATTGCACCACAAGTAAATAAGCAATAAACCTCCAAATGAAAAAAACGGATTGATAAATGTCTAAAACCGGTTAAAACCCCTATTAGCACCTTTCCACAGCTCTGCTGTGGCCCTACCTGACCTTAGGGAACGATAATATGAGGTTAAAACTTTGATTAGGCCCTCAGAAGAATATCAGGACCTCTGGAGAAGTTGCTTGCTGCTTGACTGTATAACTATGCGCAACTGAGGTGCAAAAATAGGCCCCGCCCACCGCACTCGATGTTGCTGGGGCCTACAGAAATCCAAAAAACCTTGTCTGAAAGCCATGTGGTTTATAACAACCCCAAATAAGCCAAATGAACCCTCAAGCAAATGTCCCATCAAAATAAAAAACATTACCCCCAGAACACAAAAACGTTTGTCCAAATCTCTCATATACAAACTGAGTGCCCAAAAAATTAACCCTTTATCTAAGCTAGTAAAGCCTCTTATAACACTAGTATTACTGCTTCCCCTTCCCCTAATGGGGATACTGTCAGCCTTTCTGAGTTAACACAGTCTCTGCAGAAAATATGACTGAACATACCTCATTGCTGTATAGCAAGAAACCGTTCCTCACACTGAAGTTTTCCTGTACTCCTCAGCTTCTGTGGGAACAGCAGTGGACCTTAGTTACAAATGCTAAGATCATAATCCTCCAGGCAGAAATCTTCATCTATGTCCTGCCTGAGAGTAAATAGTACAACACCGGTAACATTTAAAAATAACAAACTCTTGATTGTAGATAAAATAAAACTAACAGCTTAACACCTCTTTCACTTTACCCTTCCTGCTTAGAGCTGGCAAAGAGAATGACTGGGGGGTGGAGTTAAGGGGGGAGCTATACAGGGAGTGCAGAATTATTAGGCAAATGAGTATTTTGACCACATCATCCTCTTTATGCATGTTGTCTTACTCCAAGCTGTATAGGCCCGAAAGCCTACTACCAATTAAGCATATTAGGTGATGTGCATCTCTGTAATGAGAAGGGGTGTGGTCTAATGACATCAACACCCTATATCAGGTGTGCATAATTATTAGGCAACTTCCTTTCCTTTGGCAAAATGGGTCAAAAGAAGGACTTGACAGGCTCAGAAAAGTAAAAAATAGTGAGATATCTTGAAGAGGGATGCAGCACTCTTAAAATTGCAAAGCTTCTGAAGCGTGATCATCGAACAATCAAGCGTTTCATTCAAAATAGTCAACAGGGTCGCAAGAAGCGTGTGGAAAAACCAAGGCGCAAAATAACTGCCCATGAACTGAGAAAAGTCAAGCGTGTAGCTGCCAAGATGCCACTTGCCACCAGTTTGGCCATATTTCAGAGCTGCAACATCACTGGAGTGCCGAAAAGCACAAGGTGTGCAATACTCAGAGACATGGCCAAGGTAAGAAAGGCTGAAAGACGACCACCACTGAACAAGACACACAAGCTGAAACGTCAAGACTGGGCCAAGAAATATCTCAAGACTGATTTTTCTAAGGTTTTATGGACTGATGAAATGAGAGTGAGTCTTGATGGGCCAGATGGATGGGCCCGTGGCTGGATTGGTAAAGGGCAGAGAGCTCCAGTCTGACTCAGACGCCAGCAAGGTGGAGGTGGAGTACTGGTTTGGACTGGTATCATCAAAGATGAGCTTGTGGGGCCTTTTCGGGTTGAGGATGGAGTCAAGCTCAACTCCCAGTCCTACTGCCAGTTTCTGGAAGACACCTTCTTCAAGCAGTGGTACAGGAAGAAGTCTGCATCCTTCAAGAAAAACATGATTTTCATGCAGGACAATGCTCCATCACACGCGTCCAAGTACTCCACAGCGTGGCTGGCAAGAAAGGGTATAAAAGAAGAAAATCTAATGACATGGCCTCCTTGTTCACCTGATCTGAACCCCATTGAGAACCTGTGGTCCATCATCAAATGTGAGATTTACAAGGAGGGAAAACAGTACACCTCTCTGAACAGTGTCTGGGAGGCTGTGGTTGCTGCTGCACGCAATGTTGATGGTGAACAGATCAAAACACTGACAGAATCCATGGATGGCAGGCTTTTGAGTGTCCTTGCAAAGAAAGGTGGCTATATTGGTCACTGATTTGTTTTTGTTTTGTTTTTGAATGTCAGAAATGTATATTTGTGAATGTTGAGATGTTATATTGTTTTCACTGGTAAAAATAAATAATTGAAATGGGTATATATTTGTTTTTTGTTAAGTTGCCTAATAATTATGCACAGTAATAGTCACCTGCACACACAGATATCCCCCTAAAATAGCTAAAACTAAAAACAAACTAAAAACTACTTCCAAAACTATTCAGCTTTGATATTAATTAGTTTTTTGGGTTCATTGAGAACATGGTTGTTGTTCAATAATAAAATTAATCCTCAAAAATACAACTTGCCTAATAATTCTGCACTCCCTGTAGAGACAGCTCTGCTATGGGTGCTCTCTTTGCCACTTCCTGTTAGGAAGGATAATATCCCACAAGTAAGGATGAATCCGTGGACTCGGTACATCATGCAAAAGAAAAAGACATCTGCATGTTATTCCCAGACTAATCTTTTCTTTGACATCACCATTCTATCTAGCATTTATTTAGTGTTTAATATCCCTTTAATATGTATAGCGTAGCTGAAGGAGGCAAAAAGACAGAAAGCTCCAAGAATATTAAAGGGACATACAAATGTAAAAAGAAAATGCTCTCATGTGTTATAGCATTTTATTATCTGACTGTTTTACATATCACTGTGTTAAACACATAATTGAAATCAGCTCCAATGGCAAGCAACATGTGTAGCAACAAATCACCAAATAATTCCCAGTAGTGCATTGCTGCTCCTGAGCCTATCTAGGTATGTTTTTAATAAAGGATACCAAGAGAAAGAAGTCAATTTGATAGTAGTAAATTGAAAAAAAAGTATTTAAAAATTGAGTGCTATATCTTAATCATGAAAATGTTGTTTCTAGTTTCATGTAACCAAACACTATGGATATGAGAGAGACAGAGAGAGAGAGAGAGAGAGAGAGAGAGAGAGAGAATGAGTGAGAGACAGAAAATGAGACAGAGAGAGAAAATGAGAAAGAATGAGAGAGAGAGAGAGAGAGAGAGAGAGAGAGAGAGAGAATGAGAGAAACAATGAGAGAGAACTAGAGAATGAGAGAGAGAGAGAGAGAGAGAGAGAGAATGAGAGAGACAGAAAATAAGACAGAGAGAATGAGAGAGAGAATGAGAGAGAGAGAATGAGAGAGAGAGAGAGAGAGAGAGAGAGAGATGGAGAGAGAGATAGAGCGAGAGAAAGAGAGAGAATGAGAAAAAGAAAGAATGAGAAACAGAGAGAATGAGAGAGAGAGAGAAAGGGAGAGAGAGAGAATGAGAGAAAGAGAATGAGAGAGAAAGAGAGAATGAGAAGGAGAGAGAATGAGAGATAGAGAGAATATATATATATATATATATATATATTATATATGCTTGTGTCTAGCAATCAAGGTACATATCAATGATTCTTTATGTATATTTGTGTCACAACAGAGCTGATGTTAATGTGCAATATTTTATCTTCTTTGATGTTCAGTACTGGCTCTGACGTTTAATGACTGACAAACTATCAGCAACCTTGGATATTTCTATTAAACATGAACCACGCAGAGGCATGGTTGCCAAGCAACTTGTAAGATAGAACTGTTGGGTCAGCTGCCTAGCAGTAGATGCACTGTATCTAGCTGCCCTTCGTTGTACACATTCTAAGGTTCATGTAGACTTATTAGTACTGATCCTTATAGGGTTAAGGACAGAGATATCAATCCCCTCCATACCAGTATGTTTAACTCTTTGGTTGCTTGAGACTGTGGTAACAAATGAATGCACAGTATATTGTACCACTTATATATATATATATATTGGCATAGTGCACTGCACTGTTATAAATATTACAGCAACCCTGGCAGGAAGTGCTGGCACTAGCTTATAAAACAATAAAAACTAACAATGCCGAAACTCTCTCTTGAACTCTGTCCTTTCTCCTCTCATTCTCTTTAAAATCTCACTGTACTGAAAAGACCATAAATTCAACATTTCATCACCTTCCCTCAATTTCGTTTCTCCACTGGGCAGCAAGAGTATTTTGGCAAAAGTATCTTCTGGAATATGAGGTCATGAGTACTTGGCCAAAATTGTCTTTTTCCGCTAATAAACTTGTTTGGAAATATGCAAAACCATCTCACTTGAGTGTTTATGACGATAACAATTAACGCAAATGCACTTAGAATACCAATCTATATTTTTACCATTGTCCCTAAAATAAAATGTTCTTTTATATTCCTGGTGGACTTTCGAATCCACCTTAGGATTTACTTCTAATCATTACAAACTGAAAATAAATTTACGCCTTAAGCCAAAATATGTTGCTAGTAGCTCAAGCTGAAGCGTATACACTCGGGAGGAATATTTTTCCATATATTAACTTCTCCATGCAACTACTGAGAAAACCATTTTTTATATGTGCCATTTTACATTCATTTCAATACTTTCCCACTTAGATATAAAAGTATAACTTTAGTGACTTAAGGATATCAAAGGAAATAACAGATAATTATATTAAAATATCCCATATGTAATAGTAAAAATATGCATTAACATTAATAGCTTGTTCCAAATATGCCATTATTATAGAGTATATTATAAAGGGACATGAAACTTGAAAGTATTCTTTCATGATTCAGATAGAGCATACCATTGTGAACAACTTTTCAATTTACCTCTTGTATTTAATTTGCTTTGTTCTCGTGGTATCCTTTGTTGAAACATATACCTATAATAATGAACTGCTGATTGGTGGCTGACATTCCTTGTCACGGATTCAAGCAACATTGGAAATGTTGGGTTTTATATCCCTTTAAGTCCTTGTACAGCCTTGTACAATATTAATAGAACACAAACATCCAAATTAATGATTTAGATACACTGTACTATTTATAAAAACCTTTTTATTTTATGTCTATCACTTGTATCAAATATATGTCTGTATCCTTTGAATGAATGAGTCCTGAGCACTATGTGGCACAAATATAATGATCAAGCCATGTGCACACTCTTGAGAGAGAGGTTAATGTAATAACAGGAGGAGATTTAGAAGTTTATTTAAAATTCTGAATCTTTATCATGAAAGTTTCAATCTTACTTCAATGTCAGTCAACAATCAACAGTCTTTTTTTTTTTTTTTTTTGTACATTATTACAGGTAATCCTCAGTTTAAGCCGGGGTTAGGTTTCAGAAGGAATGGTTGTAAATTGAAACCGTTGTAAATTGAAACCATTGTAAATTGAAACCCAGTTTATAATGTAAGTCAGTGGGAAGTGAGGGAGTTAGGTTTCAGGCCCCTATCAAAATTGGCATAAGTAACACCTAATACATTATTTTTAGCTTTGAAATAAAGACTTTAAATGCTAAACAGCATTATAAACCTAATAAAATAATCACACAACACAGAATATATAATTAAACTAAATTAAATGAACAAAAACATCAGCTAAACAGCATTATAAACCTAATAAAATAATCACAACACACAGACTTTACTTGCATTTTTCTGCAAACAGTTCTTTCTATGCATTCCAATCTGGACTGATTTATAGACAGGAAGATCTTGTTCCTTTGCAAGCTGCTCGATAGCTCAGGTCTGCTTAAACCGATTAATTTCAGCTTGCTTGGCTTGCATATCTTTGCTGCAACACAAGCGGACAGCTCCACCTACTGGCTATATGCACTGTTTCTCAATGCTTTTCAATAGCAGTCACATGACTGAAAAAAAATTTGTTATTCTGAAACGGTGCAAATTGAACCGTTGTAAACCGAGGGCCACTTGTACATTTATAGTGAGGTTTTTTGATAAATTACAAGCTGAGGGTGCTTTTTAAAAGTTGTTACTTTATTAAATGGATATAAAAGTAAAAAAAAGATTGAATATATTAGAGCATTTTATTATTGCTTGTTTAAAAACTGTGTTTAAATCTTGCAAATGGATTAAACACATAGTTAAAGTCAGCAGAAATGCACTAGTGGAAGCTACCTAAACATCTTGTGAGCCAATAAAGACAACTGTGTGTAGCCACCAATCGCCAGCTACCTCCCAGTAGTGTAGGATATGTACATATACTTTTTCAACAAAGGACACCAAGAGAACAAATAACATTTCAATATAGAAGTGAATCTGAATCAGGCACGTTTAATTTTGACTGTCCTGTCCTTTTAAATAGATTTGTTTAACTGTTCTAATAAAAAAAAGCACTAAGCAGTGTCTTATACTTAATATAAATCAGCATAATACGTATTATCTATCATTGTAAATACATTTTACCTTTTATTTATTTTTTTAAACTTAATTTGTGCAGTGTCCATTACTTCCTCTCACAACCCTACAAGAAGGCTGTGGTCTCTGCAGGAAGGTTGAGCTAGCTTGATGTCATAAAACTTCTAGAGTAACATGAGCTGCTTTACTATTACGTGAATAGACTACATAAACAGGGAGTTCAATTTGCCCATGCTCAGAAAAGGAACATAAGCTGCCAAAATGTAAGCTCTCTTGTTTGTATCTTTTTACACAATCTGTTTATTTTACTGTTTACTCTGATTTAACATTTGCTTTTACCAAACGATCACTGTTTAATATCCCTTTAACTTAGAAATTGTCATATTAGGGCTAAAAAATTATTAAACTATTTGTAAATTCTTGAATTATGCTACAAGTTTTACTGTGAGGGTGGTATACATTTGTTAAAAAAACAATTTTGCTATATATGAAAAGTTTAATTGCATTTTTTGTGTGTTTAAAGATGTTAAACGAATAGTAAAGGCAGTGCAGTTAAATGTATGCATCGTAGACATACAATCCTCCAAGGTCTCATACGATTATTCATCCTGTAAACGTTTATTTTTAATGATACATCTTACTATAACACAAGCAGCAGGCCACCCCAGTGTAGAACCTGCTTTTTTTTCTATGACGATGCGGGCGGTACAATCACTGCGCAGGCTGTAAGTTTCTTCCAGTAGAGGTGAGGGAGCCCACTGCTATTAAAAGTCCAAGACCGCCTGCATTGTCATCAAATAAATAGGCTTTACACAGTGGTGGCCGACTGCTTGTTTCAGGTCAAGTGGTACGAACAATACCTACATTAAACTTGGTCGATGCCATTGAGTGGTCCTGTTGTTATGGTTCACATAATATGTGCGCCCAAGGTTGTCTACTTTCTCTTCCCATCCTGGTGGCATAGGTGGAGCTGGTAATTCTTGCTGATGTGGGGAGTTGGAATCATTTGAATCTACAGCATTCCAGGCTTGCTGTAAAGAAGATAGAAGTACTTGACATGAGTTTACCCTTCTGAACTAAATCTTGAAACATGATTTCTGGCATCTTATATGTGTAGGAAGAAATATGTGTAGAATAACAAATATATACTGTGCATTTTGTGATGAGCCTCTGTTATAATCTTATCTTTACTGTTATCAGAGGAGCATTTGGAGCAAGTCTACATAAATTTCTGATTTGTCTATCTATATTTGGGTGTGTATATTTGCATGTAGAAAAATATCAATATAATTTGCATAAATGTACCCACATATATCTGCAAAAAACAATACAGAATTATTCAAATATGGGGGAAATCCATTGTATAATTTTTTTAAATTACATTTTCTATATAGCATGGGAGTTATTATTTCCTAAACCTTTAGCACAACCACCTGATTTTGTTTCATACACCAATTGTTCTATCAGATGATCGACTGTTGCTATGGTGATCACCTGATAACCACGTGTGTGACTTCTCATGTGACAGGTGGGCCCTTCCCTCATTGTTGTGTATATATACAATTTAGAGCCCAGAGCACCCAAAAGGTTACCTATGGCAATTACCAGATATCTAGAAGGCATGAGACGCCTCATTTGAAAGAGGATTTTCCCCTTTATCATACTGTAGTATTGTGCTTGCTTGTTGTATACAGTCTTTAAGGGAATCCACAAAGACAAGAGAGGACATGTGGCGCTTCTGTCCTCTCTTGTCTTTGTAGATTGCTGCTTTGGATCCCGGCCTGGATCTCTACAGATAGCTGCCTGACTTCCACCCCAGTGACTCTTCACCAGTATTATTAGAGACTATTATACTATCTGATCATATCCTTCTATATATATGTCATTTAGTGTTTTGTATTAATCAGTTCACACACCTTTGTGAAGCATGATACTCTGAGGTCTAGTTACCTGCCTACCATTGTATTTATATTTTTTATCCTTGTCTTTCACTTAGGAGGTTGTGTTATATATCTATCTTGCTACTACAATTGTTACATTAGACTGTATAGTCTCATGACCAGTATTTTATCTTTCTCTTATGAGGTTTTTGTCTGCTTTATATGATATATAAGATTGAATAACTCTATCATTATACTTATTAGGATTACAGATTATCCCCCCCTACGGCGCCCCCTCCTTTTCTTGTATACTTCTTTAAGGGAATATAGGCTCTTTTGGAGTTACTGCCCCATACGGTAAATACATTAGGTAAGTGATTCTCATACACTGCCCTGGTGCTTTGCTGGGGCAGGTGGCCAACATTATTAGGCTAGGGAGTCACTTCAATCTCTACATCAAAAGACAGAGGGAGATATGGATTTCATCAGAGCCCTCCTCCTTTCTTCCAAATAATACAATTTTATTGAAGCTGCAGGTGAATGAGAATTTTACAGCAGATTTCCCTCTTTCCAATGAGGGGTTTCTTGTCCAGAAGATCTCTCCATTCACACCACTAAAAATGAGAAAGTATCACTGTCCCTTGGATTTTCCAGATTGTATCTAACACCATCATATACAGGGTGGAGACCCCACACATCAAAATGTGTGTGTGTGTGTGTGGGGGGGGGGGGTGAATGAGGAGGCACTTTAAATATCTCCTTATTCTCTAAATCCTCGTGCACAGATCTGCTATATGCAACAGGACAGATTATTATTTCTACACAGCAAGCAATGCAAAACATAACACCGTACTTTACCAAGATATATGAGGAAACAACTTTTCATGTTTGGTTTAGTGGTATAAAACCATATACATTACAGAAACAGGTGGAGTAACACACAATATAAATGGTTGTAACCACCTATGTTTCAGATTAAAAAAGCAAGAAAAAAAACATGACAGACAGGAAGAAACCCCCCCAAAAAACAGTGCCTCAGCCACATAAAAAAAAACAGAATTTATGTTTACCTGATAAATTTCTTTCTCCAACGGTGTGTCCGGTCCACGGCGTCATCCTTACTTGTGGGATATTCTCTTCCCCAACAGGAAATGGCAAAGAGCCCAGCAAAGCTGGTCACATGATCCCTCCTAGGCTCCGCCTACCCCAGTCATTCGACCGACGTTAAGGAGGAATATTTGCATAGGAGAAACCATATGGTACCGTGGTGACTGTAGTTAAAGAAAATAAAATATCAGACCTGATTAAAAAAACCAGGGCGGGCCGTGGACCGGACACACCGTTGGAGAAAGAAATTTATCAGGTAAACATAAATTCTGTTTTCTCCAACATAGGTGTGTCCGGTCCACGGCGTCATCCTTACTTGTGGGAACCAATACCAAAGCTTTAGGACACGGATGAAGGGAGGGAGCAAATCAGGTCACCTAAATGGAAGGCACCACGGCTTGCAAAACCTTTCTCCCAAAAATAGCCTCAGAAGAAGCAAAAGTATCAAACTTGTAAAATTTGGTAAAAGTGTGCAGTGAAGACCAAGTCGCTGCCCTACATATCTGATCAACAGAAGCCTCGTTCTTGAAGGCCCATGTGGAAGCCACAGCCCTAGTGGAATGAGCTGTGATTCTTTCGGGAGGCTGCCGTCCGGCAGTCTCGTAAGCCAATCTGATGATGCTTTTAATCCAAAAAGAGAGAGAGGTAGAAGTTGCTTTTTGACCTCTCCTTTTACCTGAATAAACAACAAACAAGGAAGATGTTTGTCTAAAATCCTTTGTAGCATCTAAATAGAATTTTAGAGCGCGAACAACATCCAAATTGTGCAACAAACGTTCCTTCTTTGAAACTGGTTTTGGACACAGAGAAGGTACGATAATCTCCTGGTTAATGTTTTTGTTAGAAACAACTTTTGGAAGAAAACCAGGTTTAGTACGTAAAACCACCTTATCTGCATGGAACACCAGATAAGGAGGAGAACACTGCAGAGCAGATAATTCTGAGACTCTTCTAGCAGAAGAAATCGCAACTAAAAACAAAACTTTCCAAGATAATAACTTAATATCAACGGAATGTAAGGGTTCAAACGGAACCCCCTGAAGAACTGAAAGAACTAAATTGAGACTCCAAGGAGGAGTCAAAGGTTTGTAAACAGGCTTGATTCTAACCAGAGCCTGAACAAAGGCTTGAACATCTGGCACAGCTGCCAGCTTTTTGTGAAGTAATACCGACAAGGCAGAAATCTGTCCCTTCAGGGAACTTGCAGATAATCCTTTTTCCAATCCTTCTTGAAGGAAGGATAGAATCCTAGGAATCTTAACCTTGTCCCAAGGGAATCCTTTAGATTCACACCAACAGATATATTTTTTCCAAATTTTGTGGTAAATCTTTCTAGTCACAGGCTTTCTGGCCTGAACAAGAGTATCGATCACAGAATCTGAGAATCCTCGCTTCGATAAAATCAAGCGTTCAATCTCCAAGCAGTCAGCTGGAGTGAAACCAGATTCGGATGTTCGAACGGACCCTGAACAAGAAGGTCTCGTCTCAAAGGTAGCTTCCAAGGTGGAGCCGATGACATATTCACCAGATCTGCATACCAAGTCCTGCGTGGCCACGCAGGAGCTATCAAGATCACCGACGCCCTCTCCTGCTTGATCCTGGCTATCAGCCTGGGGATGAGAGGAAATGGCGGGAACACATAAGCTAGTTTGAAGGTCCAAGGTGCTACTAGTGCATCCACTAGAGCCGCCTTGGGATCCCTGGATCTGGCCCCGTAGCAAGGAACTTTGAAGTTCTGACGAGAGGCCATCAGATCCATGTCTGGAATGCCCCACAGGTGAGTGACTTGGGCAAAGATTTCCGGATGGAGTTCCCACTCCCCCGGATGCAATGTCTGACGACTCAGAAAATCCGCTTCCCAATTTTCCACTCCTGGGATGTGGATAGCAGACAGGTGGCAGGAGTGAGACTCCGCCCAAAGAATAATTTTGGTTACTTCTTCCATCGCTAGGGAACTCCTTGTTCCCCCCTGATGGTTGATGTACGCAACAGTCGTCATGTTGTCTGATTGAAACCGTATGAACCTGGTCCTCGCAAGCTGGGGCCAGGCCTGGAGCGCATTGAATATCGCTCTCAGTTCCAGAATATTTATCGGTAGAAGAGATTCTTCCCGAGACCAAAGACCCTGAGCTTTCAGGGATCCCCAGACCGCGCCCCAGCCTATCAGACTGGCGTCGGTCGTGACAATGACCCACTCTGGTCTGTGGAACATCATCCCTTGAGACAGATTGTCCAGGGACAGCCACCAACGGAGTGAGTCTCTGGTCCTCTGATTTACTTGTATCTTCGGAGACAAGTCTGTATAGTCCCCATTCCACTGACTGAGCATGCACAGTTGTAATGGTCTTAGATGAATGCGCGCAAAAGGAACTATGTCTATCGCCGCCACCATCAACCCGATCACTTCCATGCACTGAGCTATGGAAGGAAGAGGAACGGAATGAAGTATCCGACAAGAGTCCAGAAGCTTTGTTTTTCTGGCCTCTGTTAGAAAGATCCTCATTTCTAAGGAGTCTATAATTGTTCCCAAGAAGGGAACCCTTGTTGACGGGGATAGAGAACTCTTTTCCACGTTCACTTTCCAGCCGTGAGATCTGAGAAAGGCCAGGACAATGTCCGTGTGAGCCTTTGCTTGAGGAAGGGACGACGCTTGAATCAGAATGTCGTCCAGGTAAGGTACTACTGCAATGCCCCTTGGTCTTAGCACCGCTAGAAGGGACCCTAGTACCTTTGTGAAAATCCTTGGAGCAGTGGCTAATCCGAAAGGAAGCGCCACGAACTGGTAATGTTTGTCCAGGAATGCAAACCTTAGGAACCGATGATGTTCCTTGTGGATAGGAATATGTAGATACGCATCCTTTAAATCCACCGTGGTCATAAATTGACCTTCCTGGATGGAAGGAAGGATAGTTCGAATGGTTTCCATCTTGAACGATGGGACCTTGAGAAATTTGTTTAAGATCTTGAGATCTAGGATTGGTCTGAACGTTCCCTCTTTTTTGGGAACTATGAACAGATTGGAGTAGAACCCCATCCCTTGTTCTCTTAATGGAACAGGATGAATCACTCCCATTTTTAACAGGTCTTCTACACAATGTAAGAACGCCTGTCTTTTTATGTGGTCTGAAGACAACTGCGACTTGTGGAACCTCCCCCTTGGGGGAAGTCCCTTGAATTCCAGAAGATAACCCTGGGAGACTATTTCTAGCGCCCAAGGATCCAGAACATCTCTTGCCCAAGCCTGAGCGAAGAGAGAGAGTCTGCCCCCCACCAGATCCGGTCCCGGATCGGGGGCCAATATTTCATGCTGTCTTGGTAGCAGTGGCAGGTTTCTTGGCCTGCTTTCCCTTGTTCCAGCCTTGCATTGGTCTCCAAGCTGGCTTGGCCCGAGAAGTATTACCCTCTTGCTTAGAGGACGTAACACCTTGGGCTGGTCCGTTTTTACGAAAGGGACGAAAATTAGGTCTATTTTTTGCCTTGAAGGGCCGATCCTGAGGAAGGGCGTGGCCCTTACCCCCAGTGATATCAGAGATAATCTCTTTCAAGTCAGGACCAAACAGCGTTTTCCCCTTGAAAGGAATGTTTAGTAGCTTGTTCTTGGAAGACGCATCAGCCGACCAAGATTTCAACCAAAGCGCTCTGCGCGCCACAATAGCAAACCCAGAGTTCTTAGCCGCTAACTTAGCCAATTGCAAAGAGGCGTCTAGAGTGAAAGAATTAGCCAATTTGAGAGCATTGATTCTGTCCATAATCTCCTCATAAGGAGGAGAGTCACTATCGAGCACCTTAAGCAGTTCATCAAACCAGAAATATGCGGCTGTAGTGACAGGGACAATGCATGAAATGGGTTGTAGAAGGTAACCCTGCTGAACAAACATCTTTTTAAGCAAACCTTCTAATTTTTTATCCATAGGATCTTTGAAAGCACAACTATCCTCTATGGGAATAGTGGTGCGTTTGTTTAAAGTAGAAACCGCTCCCTCGACCTTGGGGACTGACTGCCATAAGTCCTTTCTGGGGTCGACCATAGGAAACAATTTTTTAAATATGGGGGGAGGGACGAAAGGAATACTGGGCCTTTCCCATTCTTTATTAACAATGTCCGCCACCCGCTTGGGTATAGGAAAAGCTTCTGGGAGCCCCGGCACCTCTAGGAACTTGTCCATTTTACATAGTTTCTCTGGGATGACTAAATTTTCACAATCATCCAGAGTGGATAATACCTCCTTAAGCAAAATGCGGAGATGTTCCAATTTAAATTTAAATGTAATCACATCAGATTCAGCCTGCTGAGAAATGTTCCCTAAATCAGTAATTTCTCCCTCAGACAAAACCTCCCTGGCCCCCTCAGATTGGGTTAGGGGCCCTTCAGAGATATTAATATCAGCGTCGTCATGCTCTTCAGTAACTAAAACAGAGCAGCCACGCTTACGCTGACAAGGGTTCATTTTGGCTAAAATGTTTTTGACAGAATTATCCATTACAGCCGTTAATTGTTGCATAGTAAGGAGTATTGGCGCGCTAGATGTACTAGGGGCCTCCTGAGTGGGCAAGACTCGTGTAGACGAAGGAGGGAATGATGCAGTACCATGCTTACTCCCCTCACTTGAGGAATCATCTTGGGCATCATTGTCATTATCACATAAATCACATTTATTTAAATGAATAGGAATTCTGGCTTCCCCACATTCAGAACACAGTCTATCTGGTAGTTCAGACATGTTAAACAGGCATAAACTTGATCAGAAAGTACAAAAAACGTTTTAAAATAAAACCGTTACTGTCACTTTAAATTTTAAACTGAACACACTTTATTACTGCAATTGCGAAAAAACATGAAGGAATTGTTCAAAATTCACCAAATTTTCACCACAGCGTCTTAAAGCCTTGAAAATATTGCACACCAATTTTGGAAGCTTTAACCCTTAAAATAACGGAACCGGAGCCGTTTTAAGCTTTAAACCCCTTTACAGTTCCTGGTATCTGCTTTGCTGAGACCCAACCAAACCCAAAGGGGAATACGATACCAAATGACGCCTTCAGAAGTCTTTTATAAGTATCAGAGCTCTTCTCACATGCGACTGCATGCCATGCCTCTCAAAAACAAGTGCGCAACACCGGCGCGAAAATGAGACTCTGCCTATGCTTTGGGAAAGCCCCTAAAGAATAAGGTGTCTAAAACAGTGCCTGCCGATATTATTAAATCAAAATACCCAGAGTAAATGATTCCTCAAGGCTAAATAAGTGTTAATATCAATCGATTTAGCCCAAAAAAAAATCTACAGTTTAAATAAGCCCTTGTGAAGCCCTTATTTACAATCGTAATAAACATGGCTTACCGGATCCCATAGGGAAAATGACAGCTTCCAGCATTACATCGTCTTGTTAGAATGTGTCATACCTCAAGCAGCAAGAGACTGCAAACTGTTCCCCCAACTGAAGTTAATTGCTCTCAACAGTCCTGTGTGGAACAGCCATGGATTTTAGTTACGGTTGCTAAAATCATTTTCCTCATACAAACAGAATTCTTCATCTCTTTTCTGTTTCTGAGTAAATAGTACGTACCAGCACTATTTTAAAATAACAAACTCTTGATTGAATAATGAAAAACTACAGTTAAACACTAAAAAACTCTAAGCCATCTCCGTGGAGATGTTGCCTGTACAACGGCAAAGAGAATGACTGGGGTAGGCGGAGCCTAGGAGGGATCATGTGACCAGCTTTGCTGGGCTCTTTGCCATTTCCTGTTGGGGAAGAGAATATCCCACAAGTAAGGATGACGCCGTGGACCGGACACACCTATGTTGGAGAAACATAATTTATGCTTACCTGATAAATTTATTTCTCTTGTAGTGTATCCAGTCCACGGATCATCCATTACTTGTGGGATATTCTCCTTCCCAACAGGAAGTTGCAAGAGGATCACCCACAGCAGAGCTGCTATATAGCTCCTCCCCTCACTGCCATATCCAGTCATTCGACCGAAACAAGCCGAGAAAGGAGAAACCATAGGGTGCAGTGGTGACTGTAGTTTAATTAAAATTTAGACCTGCCTGAAAAGGACAGGGCGGGCCGTGGACTGGATACACTACAAGAGAAATAAATTTATCAGGTAAGCATAAATTATGTTTTCTCTTGTTAAGTGTATCCAGTCCACGGATCATCCATTACTTGTGGGATACCAATACCAAAGCTAAAGTACACGGATGATGGGAGGGACAAGGCAGGAACTTAAACGGAAGGAACCACTGCCTGTAGAACCTTTCTCCCAAAAACAGCTTCCGAAGAAGCAAAAGTATCAAATTTGTAAAATTTGGAAAAAGTATGAAGGGAAGACCAAGTTGCAGCCTTGCAAATCTGTTCAACAGAGGCCTCATTTTTAAAGGCCCAGGTGGAAGCCACAGCTCTAGTAGAATGAGATGTAATCCTTTCAGGAGGCTGCTGTCCAGCAGTCTCATGGGCTAAATGGATTATACTCCGAAGCCAAAAAGAAAGAGAGGTTGCCGAGGCCTTCTGACCTCTCCTCTGTCCAGAGTAAACAACAAACAGGTTAGATGTTTGGTGAAAATCTTTAGTAGCCTGTAAGTAAAACTTCAAGGCACGGACTACGTCTAGATTATGCAAAAGATGTTCCTTCTTTGAAGAAGGATTAGGACATAATGATGGAACAACAATCTCTTGATTGATATTCCTGTTAGAAACCACCTTAGGTAAAAACCCAGGTTTTATCTGAATGAAAGATCAGATAAGGAGAATCACAATGTAAGGCAGATAACTCCGAGACTCTTCGAGCCGAGGAAATAGCCATCAGAAAAAGAACTTTCCATGAAAGAAGTTTGATATCAGTAGAATGAAGGGGTTCAAACGGAACCCCTTAAAGAACGTTAAGAACCAAGTTTAAGCTCCATGGAGGAGCAACAGGTTTAAACACAGGCTTAATTCTAACTAAAGCCTGACAAAATGCCTGAACGTCTGGAACTTCTGCCAGACGCTTGTGTAAAAGAATAGACAGAGCAGAAATCTGTCCCTTTAAAGAACTAGCTGATAATCCTTTGTCCAAACCCTCATGGAGGAAGGACAATATCCTAGGAATCCTAACCCTACTCCATGAGTAATTCTTGGATTCACCCCAATGAAGATATTTACGCAATATCTTGTGGTAAATTTTCCTGGTGACAGGCTTTCGTGCCTGTATTAAGGTATCAATTACTGACTCGGAGAAGCCACGCTTTGATAGGATCAAGCGTTCAATCTCCATGCAGTCAGTCTCAGAGAAAGTAGATTCGGATGATTGAAAGGACCTTGTATTAGAAGGTCTTGTCTCAGAGGCAGAGTCCATGGTGGAAAGGATGACGACATGTCCACTAGGTCTGCATACCAGGTCCTGCGTGGCCACGCAGGCGCTATCAATATCACCGATGCTCTTTCCTGTTTGATTTTGGCAATCAGACGAGGGAGCAGAGGAAACGGTGGAAACACATAAGCCAGGTTGAAGAACCAAGGCGCTGCTAGAGCATCTATCAGTGCCGCTTCTGGGTCCCTGGACCTGAATCCGTAACAAGGAAGCTTGGCGTTCTGGCGAGACGCCATGAGATCCAATTCTGGTTTGCCCCAACGGAGAACCAATTGAGCAAACAACTCCGGATGGAGTTCCCATTCCCCCGGATGAAAAGTCTGACGACTTAGAAAATCCGCCTCCCAGTTCTCTATACCTGGGATATGGATCGCTGACAGGTGGCAAGAGTGAGTCTCTGACCAGCGAATTATCTTGGAGACTTCTGACATCACTAGGGAAATCCTGGTTCCCCCTTGATGGTTGATGTAAGCCACAGTCATGATATTGCCCGACTGAAATCTGATGAACCTCAGTGTTGCTAGCTGAGGCCAAGCCAGAAGAGCATTGAATATTGCTCTTAACTCCAGAATATTTATTGGGAGGAGTTTCTCCTCATGAGTCTATGAACCCTGAGCGTTCAGGGAGTTCCAGACTGCACCCCAACCTAGAAGGCTGGCATCTGTTGTTACAATTGTCCAATCTGGTCTGCAAAAGGTCATACCCTTGGACAGATGGGCCCGAGATAACCACCAGAGAAGAGAATCTCTGGTTTCCTGATCCAGATTTAGTAGAGGGGACAAATCTATGTAATCCCCATTCCACTGACTGAGCATGCATAATTGCAGCGGTCTGAGATGCAGGCGCGCGAATGGCACTATGTCCATCACCGCTACCATTAAGCCGATTACTTCCATGCACTGAGCACCGTGGGGCGCGGAATGGAGTGAAGAACACGGCAAGCATTTAGAAGTTTTGATAACCTGGACTCCGTCAGGTAAATTTTCATTTCTACAGAATCTATTAGAGTCCCTAGGAAGGAAACCCTCGTGAGAGGAGATAGAGAACTCTTTTCTTCGTTCACTTTCCACCCATGCGACCTCATTATGAGATTTGGCAATTTGAAAGCTTGACGCCTGTAGCAGGATATCGTCCAGGTAAGGAGCCACCGCTATGCCTCGCGGTCTTAGGACCGCCAGAAGTGAGCCCAGAACCTTTGTAAAAATTCTTGGGGCTGTAGCCAACCCGAATGGAAGAGCTACAAATTGGTAATGCCTGTCTAGAAAGGCAAACCTCAGGAACTGATGATGATTCTTGTGAATCGGAATGTGAAGGTAGGCATCCTTTAAGTCCACTGTGGTCATGTACTGACCCTCTTGGATCATGGGTAAAATGGTTCGAATAGTTTCCATCTTGAATGACGGAACTCTGAGGAATTTGTTTAGGATCTTTAAATCCAAAATTGGTCTGAAGGTTCCCTCTTTTTTGGGAACCACAAACAGATTTGAATAAAACCCCTTTCCTTGTTCCGTCCGCAGAACTGGATGGATCACTCCCATTACAAGGAGATCTTGTACGCAGTTTAGGAATGCCTCTTTCTTTATCTGGTTTGCAGATAATCTTGAAAGGTGAAATCTCCCTTGTGGAGGAGAAGCTTTGAAGTCCAGAAGATATCCCTGAGATATGATCTCCAACGCCCAGGGATCCTGAACATCTCTTGCCCACGCCTGGGCGAAGAGAGAGAGTCTGCCCCCTACTAGATCCGTTGTCGGATAGGGGGCCGCTCCTTCATGCTGTCTTAGAGGCAGCAGCAGGCTTTCTGGCCTGCTTGCCCTTGTTCCAGGACTGGTTAGGTTTCCAGGCCTGCTTGGATTGAGCAAAAGTTCCCTCTTGTTTTGAAGCAGAGGAAGTTGATGCTGCACCTGCCTTGAAATTTCGAAAGGCACGAAAATTAGACTGTTTGGCCTTTGATTTGGCCCTGTCCTGAGGAAGGGTATGACCCTTACCTCCAGTAATGTCAGCAATAATTTCTTTCAAACCAGGCCCGAATAAGGTCTGCCCCTTGAAAGGAATGTTGAGTAATTTAGACTTTAAAGTCACATCAGCTGACCAGGATTTGAGCCATAGCGCCCTACGCGCCTGGATGGCGAATCCAGAATTCTTAGCCGTTAGTTTAGTCAAATGAACAATGGCATCAGAAACAAATGAGTTAGCTAGCTTAAGAGTTCTAAGCTTGTCAACAATTTCAGTCAATGGAGCTGTATGGATGGCCTCTTCCAGGGCCTCAAACCAGAATGCCGCCGCAGCAGTGACAGGCGCAATGCATGCAAGGGGCTGTAAAATAAAACCTTGTTGAATAAACATTTTCTTAAGGTAACCCTCTAATTTTTTATCCATTGGATCTGAAAAAGCACAACTGTCCTCAACCGGGATAGTGGTACGCTTTGCTAAAGTAGAAACTGCTCCCTCCACCTTAGGGACAGTCTTCAAACACGACTTTGAAGCCTTTTGAGCCCTTCAGAGATGTCCTGTATCATGCAGAAGGAAGCTGAATGTCTCTGTCAGTATTTTTAGCTGCACATAAAAGCACTAAAATAGGCCCTTCCCACTCATATTGCAACAGTGGAAAGCCTGTTACTAGGCAAAAATCAAGCCAGCCATGTGGAAAAAAACTAGGCCCCAATAAGTTTTGTCACCAAACATATATAAAAACGATTAACATGCCAGGAAACGTTTTATATTACACTTTTATAAGAGTATGTATCTCTGTTAATAAGCCTGATATCAGTCGCTATCACTGCATTTAAGGCTTAACTTACATTAATCCGGTATCAGCAGCATTTTTCTAGCAAATTCCATCCCTAGAAATATGTTAACTGCACATACCTTATTACAGGAAAACCTGCACGCTATTCCCCCTCTGAAGTTACCTCACTCCTCAGAATATGTGAGAACAGCAATGGATCTTAGTTACTTCTGCTAAGATCATAGAAATCACAGGCAGATTCTTCTTCTAATGCTGCCTGAGATGAAACAGTACACTCCGGTACCATTTAAAAATAACAAACTTTTGATTGAAGTTAAAAAACTAACTACAATACACCACTCTCCTCTTACTACGCCCATCTTTGTTGAGAGTTGCAAGAGAATGACTGGATATGGCAGTGAGGGGAGGAGCTATATAGCAGCTCTGCTGTGGGTGATCCTCTTGCAACTTCCTGTTGGGAAGGAGAATATCCCACAAGTAATGGATGATCCGTGGACTGGATACACTTAACAAGAGAAATATAGAATGTATTAGTATATGGGGAACAAAACATCAGGAAAAAGATGCTACTGCTGAAGACTTCAGATGCCATTTTGCATATATCAATAATTATGGGGGGGGGGGGGGGGGAGTAAGCATGCATTAATCTACTATAAACCTTTAAATGGACATGAAACCCAAAAAACATAATTTATGTAAGAACTTACCTGATAAATTCATTTCTTTCATATTAGCAAGAGTCCATGAGCTAGTGACGTATGGGATATACATTCCTACCAGGAGGGGCAAAGTTTCCCAAACCTCAAAATGCCTATAAATACACCCCTCACCACACCCACAATTCAGTTTAACGAATAGCCAAGAAGTGGGGTGATAAAAAAGTGCGAAAGCATATAAAATAAGGAATTGGAATAATTGTGCTTTATACAAAATACAAAATCATAACCACCATGGACTCTTGCTAATATGAAAGAAATGAATTTATCAGGTAAGTTCTTACATAAATTATGTTTTCTTTCATGAAATTAGCAAGAGTCCATGAGCTAGTGACGTATGGGATAATGACTACCCAAGAAGTGGATCTTTCCACACAAGAGTCACTAGAGAGGGAGGGATAAAATAAAGACAGCCAATTCCTGCTGAAAATAATCCACACCCAAAATAAAATTTAACGAAAAACATAAGCAGAAGATTCAAACTGAAACCGCTGCCTGAAGTACTTTTCTACCAAAAACTGCTTCAGAAGAAGAAAATACATAAAAATGGTAGAATTTAGTAAAAGTATGCAAAGAGGACCAAGTCGCTGTTTTGCAGATCTGGTCAACCGAAGCTTCATTCCTAAACGCCCAGGAAGTAGAAACTGACCTAGTAGAATGAGCTGTAATCCTCTGAGGCGGAGTTTTACCCGACTCAACATAGGCAAGATGAATTAAAGATTTCAACCAAGATGCCAAAGAAATGGCAGAAGCTTTCTGGCCTTTTCTAGAACCGGAAAAGATAACAAATAGACTAGAAGTCTAACGAAAAGATTTCGTAGCTTCAACATAATATTTCAAAGCTCTAACAACATCCAAAGAATGCAACGATTTCTCCTTAGAATTCTTAGGATTAGGACATAATGAAGGAACCACAATTTCTCTACTAATGTTGTTGGAATTCACAACTTTAGGTAAAAATTCAAAAGAAGTTCGCAACACCGCCTTATCCTGATGAAAAATCAGAAAAGGAGACTCACAAGAAAGAGCAGATAATTCAGAAACTCTTCTGGCAGAAGAGATGGCCAAAAGGAACAAAACTTTCCAAGAAAGTAATTTAATGTCCAATGAATGCATAGGTTCAAACGGAGGAGCTTGAAGAGCTCCCAGAACCAAATTCAAACTCCAAGGAGGAGAAATTGACTTAATGACAGGTTTTATACGAACCAAAGCTTGTACAAAACAATGAATATCAGGAAGAATAGCAATCTTTCTGTGAAAAAGAACAGAAAGAGCAGAGATTTGTCCTTTCAAAGAACTTGCGGACAAACCCTTATCTAAACCATCCTGAAGGAACTGTAAAATTCTCGGTATTCTAAAAGAATGCCAGGAAAAATGATGAGAAAGACACCAAGAAATATAAGTCTTCCAGACTCTATAATATATCTCTCGAGATACAGATTTACGAGCCTGTAACATAGTATTATCAGAGAAACCTCTTTGACCAAGAATCAAGCGTTCAATCTCCATACCTTTAAATTTAAGGATTTCAGATCCTGATGGAAAAAAGGACCTTGTGACAGAAGGTCTGGTCTTAACGGAAGAGTCCACGGTTGGCAAGAGGCCATCCGGACAAGATCCGCATACCAAAACCTGTGAGGCCATGCCGGAGCTACCAGCAGAACAAACGAGCATTCCTTCAGAATCTTGGAGATTACTCTTGGAAGAAGAACTAGAGGCGGAAAGATATAGGCAGGATGATACTTCCAAGGAAGTGATAATGCATCCACTGCCTCCGCCTGAGGATCCCGGGATCTGGACAGATACCTGGGAAGTTTCTTGTTTAGATGGGACGCCATCAGATCTATTTCTGGAAGTTCCCACATTTGAACAATCTGAAGAAATACCTCTGGGTGAAGAGACCATTCGCCCGGATGCAACGTTTGGCGACTGAGATAATCCGCTTCCCAATTGTCTACATCTGGGATATGAACCGCAGAAATTAGACAGGAGCTGGATTCCGCCCAAACCAAAATTCGAGATACTTCTTTCATAGCCAGAGGACTGTGAGTCCCTCCTTGATGATTGATGTATGCCACAGTTGTGACATTGTCTGTCTGAAAACAAATTAACGATTCTCTCTTCAGAAGAGGCCAAAACTGAAGAGCTCTGAAAATTGCACGGAGTTCCAAAATATTGATCGGTAATCTCACCTCCTGAGATTCCCAAACTCCTTGTGCCGTCAGAGATCCCCACACAGCTCCCCAACCTGTGAGACTTGCATCTGTTGAAATTACAGTCCAGGTCGGAAGCACAAAAGAAGCCCCCTGAATTAAACGATGGTGATCTGTCCACCATGTTAGAGAGTGTCGAACAATCGGTTTTAAAGATATTAATTGAGATATCTTCGTGTAATCCTTGCACCATTGCTTCAGCATACAGAGCTGAAGAGGTCGCATGTGAAAACGAGCAAAGGGGATCGCGTCCGATGCAGCAGTCATAAGACCTAGAATTTCCATGCATAAGGCTACCGAAGGGAATGATTGTGACTGAAGGTTTCGACAAGCTGTAATCAACTTTAGACGTCTCTTGTCTGTTAAAGACAGAGTCATGGACACTGAATCCATCTGGAAACCCAGAAAGGTTACCCTTGTCTGAGGAATCAAAGAACTTTTTGGTAAATTGATCCTCCAACCATGATCTTGAAGAAACAACACAAGTCGATTCGTATGAGATTCTGCTAAATTTTTAAGACTGAGCAAGTACCAAGATATCGTCCAAATAAGGAAATACCACAATACCCTGTTCTCTGATTACAGACAGCAGGGCACCGAGAACCTTTGTAAAAATTCTTGGAGCTGTAGCTAGGCCAAACGGCAGAGCCACAAACTGGTAATGCTTGTCCAGAAACGAGAATCTCAGGAACTGATAATGATCTGGATGAATCGGAATATGCAGATATGCATCCTGTAAATCTATTGTGGACATATAATTCCCTTGCTGAACAAAAGGTAAGATAGTCCTTACAGTTACCATCTTGAACGTTGGTATCCTTACATAACGATTCAATATTTTTAGATCCAGAACTGGTCTGAAAGAATTCTCCTTCTTTGGTACAATGAAGAGATTTGAATAAAACCCCATCCCCTGTTCCGGAACTGGAACTGGCATAATTACTCCAGTCAACTCTAGATCTGAAACACATTTCAGAAATGCTTGAGCTTTTACTGGATTTACTGGGACACGGGAAAGAAAAAATCTCTTTGCAGGAGGTCTCAACTTGAAACCAATTCTGTACCCTTCTGAAACAATGCTCTGAATCCAAAGATTGTGAACAGAATTGATCCAAATTTCCTTGAAAAAACGTAACCTGCCCCCTACCAGCTGAGCTGGAATGAGGGCCGCACCTTCATGTGGACTTAGAAGCAGGCTTTGCCTTTCTAGCTGGCTTGGATTTATTCCAAACTGGAGATGGTCTCCAAACTGAAACTGCTCCTGAGGATGAAGGATCAGGCTTTTGTTCTTTGTTGAAACGAAAGGAACGAAAACGATTATTAGCCCTGTTTTTACCTTTAGATTTTTTATCCTGTGGTAAAAAAGTTCCTTTCCCACCAGTAACAGTTGAAATAATGGAATCCAACTGAGAACCAAATAATTTGTTACCCTGGAAAGAAATGGTAAGTAAAGTTGATTTAGAAGCCATATCAGCATTCCAAGTTTTAAGCCATAAAGCTCTTCTAGCTAAAATAGCTAGAGACATAAACCTGACATCAACTCTGATAATATCAAAAATGGCATCACAGATAAAATTATTAGCATGTTGAAGAAGAATAATAATATCATGAGAATCACGATGTGTTACTTGTTGCGCTAAAGTTTCCAACCAAAAAGTTGAAGCCGCAGCAACATCAGCCAAAGATATAGCAGGTCTAAGAAGATTACCTGAACACAGATAAGCTTTTCTTAGAAAGGACTCAATTTTCCTATCTAGAGGATCCTTAAACGAAGTACCATCTGACGTAGGAATAGTAGTACGTTTAGCAAGGGTAGAAATAGCCCCATCAACTTTAGGGATCTTGTCCCAAAATTCTAATCTGTCAGACGGCACAGGATATAATTGCTTAAAACGTTTAGAAGGAGTAAATGAATTACCCAAATTATCCCATTCTTTGGAAATTACTGCAGAAATAGCATCAGGGACAGGAAAAACTTCTGGAATAACTACAGGAGATTTAAAAACCTTATTTAAACGTTTAGATTTAGTATCAAGAGGACCAGAATCCTCTATTTCTAAAGCAATTAGGACTTCTTTAAGTAAAGAACGAATAAATTCCATTTTAAATAAATATGAAGATTTATCAGCATCAACCTCTGAGACAGAATCCTCTGAACCAGAGGAATCATCAGAATCAGAATGATGATGTTCAGTTAAAAATTCATCTGTAGGGAGAGAAGTTTTAAAAGATTTTTTACGTTTACTAGAAGGAAAAATAACAGACATAGCCTTCTTTATGGATTCAGAAACAAAATCTCTTATATTATCAGGAACATTCTGCACCTTAGATGTTGAAGGAACTGCAACAGGCAATGGTACTTTACTAAAGGAAATATTATCTGCTTTAACAAGTTTGTCATGACAATCAATACAAACAACAGCTGGAGGAATAGCTACCAAAAGTTTACAGCAGATACACTTAGCTTTGGTAGATTCAGCACTTGACAGCGATTTTCCTGTAGTATCTTCTGACTCAGATGCAACGTGAGACATCTTGCAATATGTAAGAGAAAAAACAACATATATATAAAGCAAAATTGATCAAATTCCTTAAATGACAGTTTCAGGAATGGGAAAAAATGCCAAAGAACAAGCTTCTAGCAACCAGAAGCAATAAAAAATGAGACTTAAATAATGTGGAGACAAAAGTGACGCCCATATTTTTTCGCGCCAAATAAGACGCCCACATTATTTGGCGCCTAAATGCTTATTGGCGCCAAAAATGACGCCACATCCGGAACGCCGACATTTTTGGCGCAAAATAACGTCAAAAAATGACGCAACTTCCGGCGACACGTATGACGCCGGAAACGGAAATAGAATTTTTTGCGCCAAAAAAGTCCGCGCCAAGAATGACGCAATAAAATGAAGCATTTTCAGCCCCCGCGAGCCTAACAGCCCACAGGGAAAAAGTCAAATTTTAAGGTAAGAAAAATGTTAAAATGCATTATCCCAAATATGAAACTGACTGTCTGAAAATAAGGAAAGTTGAACATTCTGAGTCAAGGCAAATAAATGTTTGAATACATATATTTAGAACTTTATAAACAAAGTGCCCAACCATAGCTAGGAGTGTCACAGAAAATAAGACTTACTTACCCCAGGACACTCATCTACATATAGTAGATAGCCAAACCAGTACTGAAACGAGAATCAGCAGAGGTAATGGTATATATAAGAGTATATCGTCGATCTGAAAAGGGAGGTAAGAGATGAATCTCTACGACCGATAACAGAGAACCTATGAAATAGACCCCTTAGAAGGAGATCACTGCATTCAAATAGGCAATACTCTCCTCACATCCCTCTGACATTCACTGCACGCTGAGAGGAAAACCGGGCTCCAACTTGCTGCGGAGCGCATATCAACGTAGAATCTAGCACAAACTTACTTCACCACCTCCATCGGAGGCAAAGTTTGTAAAACTGAATTGTGGGTGTGGTGAGGGGTGTATTTATAGGCATTTTGAGGTTTGGGAAACTTTGCCCCTTCTGGTAGGAATGTATATCCCATACGTCACTAGCTCATGGACTCTTGCTAATTACATGAAAGAAATAATCTTTTATGATTCAGATAGAGCATGCAATTTTAAATAACTTTCCAATTTACTTCTATTGTCTAATTTGTCTTGGTATCCTTAGTTGAAAAGCACTGGGAGAGGTATTAGTAGCAGAAATAGCAAGGCTCGTATGCCAGGTTACAGATTATTAGTTAGGTTCAGTTCAGGAGACCATATCTATGATATAAAAGAAAATGCTGTCCAAAAGAGGGCTATTAAATGGTACATGGTCTAAAATATAAAACATACAAAGACTCTATGATCTAAATATGTATAGTTTAGAGGAGACAAGGGAAAGAGGTGGCACAATAGAAACCTTTAACTATATGAAGGGACTTAATAAAGTGAAAGCATTTTCGACAAAAAAACTAATGTCAAAACAAGGGGTCACAATCTAAAGTTAGAGGGTAGCAGATTCATGAGAAATGTGAGGAAGCATTTTTTTTTACAGAAAGGGTGGTGGATTCATGGAATAAACTTCCAATTGAGGTGGTAAACACAAAGACTGTAAAGGAATTCAAAAATGCCTGGGACATGCATAAGGCTATCCTAAGGAAAAAGTAACATGTAATACGAGTAGACTTGATGGGCCTTTTTGGTTCTTATCTACAGACAAATTCTTTGTTTCTATATCTAGGTAGGCTTAGGAGCTGCTGATTGGTGGCTGCACATATAAGCCTCATGCTATTGGCTCTCCAATGTGCATTGCTGTTTCTTCACCAAAAGATACAGAGAGAATAAAGTAAATTAAATAGAAGTAAATTGGAAAGTTGTTAAAAATGGTATGCAAGAACTGGTCATGAAATTATGGAAGAACGGGTAACTGGTGCCTCAGTGTGCATATAAAATGACTGTGCACAATTTTAAAGTAGAAGTAAATTGAAAGTGTCTTAAAATTCCATGGTTTATCTAACTCATGAGTTTAAGTTTGACTTTAGTGTCCCTTTAATATATCAGATGATTCTCCATTGAAAAAGATTTGTAGTATACTTCCATTATTAAAATGTGCACGTTCTTCTTATATGCACTATTTCTGAGGCTCCAACCCTACATCTGAAAAGTGCATAGTATATACCTAAATGTATAGTGTGATTGGCTGATGGCTGTCACATGATACAGGTGGGAAAGAAAATATGATTAACTTTTTTTTTTTTTTTTACATTTTCTACTACTCATTTTAAATTCAAAGTAAGTGTAATTCCTGTGTCTTTGTTATTTGTCAATTATCCAATTCTACACCTTACAACAACAATGGAAACAAGGCCATAGACAGAAAATACAATGTAAAAAAACAACTTGTCAATTTACCTATATTATCAAATGTATTTAATTATTTTAGTGTTGTTTGTTGAAAATGATATATGGGTAGGCTCAGAAGATTTCACGGAACTTGAGCACTATATGGCAAAGGCGTTTGCAATGTTATACATTGTTGCAAACATTGTTGCCATAGAGGCAAGACATGTGCACACTTCCAAGTCTAGCTAGGCATGTTCTTCAACAAAAGATTTAAAAAGAACAAAGTATATCTGACAACAGTACTAAATTGTAAATAAAAATAAATAAAAATGTGTCCTCTATATGAATCATAAAAACTTAATTTTGGCTTTATTGCCACTTTAAGATAAAATCTGAGGCCTGATAATCACACTTTGACATCATTCTTACCTCTGCTTCCTCTCTTTGTTCACGATTTTCTTCTTCCTGTCCCCCATTCTTTGGCAAGTAAGCCATCTTCAGTCTCAAGAAACCCTTCACCCGAGATTTGTGGCTGTAAATGAGACACCCGGCCAAAATAAGTCAGTCATAACATACCATAGACATGTTTACAAGAAACCGCTCTATAAATAATTAACTGGGACAGAAGTCAGGATCACTCACCTTCTCGGTCTGAGCAAGAAGTCTTTGAACGTATATGGCCTTTCCATTGTTGGGTCTTCTGTCTGTTAACAAACAAAGTTAGGTTTTAACCACTTTGTTCTTCGAACAGTGCAAACAATTTACTCAAATTCTTGTGCAAACATACAATCAAATGGCTGAGAGAGAAACTGTCACATTTAAATTGATCAGTTTTAAATTGTATTTATTTTTGAGCATTAAACATTTTTTATATCAGGCCTCATATATTAATATTATGAAGCAGAAGCAAAAATGTAGATTTTTGATTGCATTTTTTTCATTTTATATGTACATATTAATTTACTTCATATTTACATTTAAATGACACACAAATTAAAGAAAGAGTCCACGGCATCATTCCTTACTGTTGGGAAATACTGAACCTGGCCACCAGGAGACACCCCAGCCAAAGGCTTAATACTGCCCCTACTTCCCTCATATCCCAGTCATTCTGCCAAGGGAACAAGGAACAGTAGGAGAAATATCAGGATATAAATGGTGCCAGAAGAGAAAAAATAATTTTGGTCCGCCCATCGGAGTATACAGGCGGGGGCCGTGGACTCTCTTCATAAAGAAGGAAATGAAATTATCAGGTCAGCATAATTTATGTTTTCCTTCTTAATATAAGGAGAGTCCACGGCATCATTCCTTACTGTTGGGAAAACTATACCCAAGCTCAGAGTCTAGAGGACACTGAAATAACAGGAGGGGAAAAAGAGAGGTGGACCCTAATCTGAGGGCACCACAGCCTGTAAAACCTTTCTTAGAAAAGTGTAGATGGTAAGGGCGCTAAAAGCTAAAGATCTTAGGGGGTAGTGTTTTGTGTTAATCTTGCTATAATTGCATTAATATTTGTGGTGCATTGGGTGTAAGAAATTATTTACTCTAAACACACTGGATACATTTTTGAATATTTTTAATAAAGGTTAAAATTTCCCATATAGAACTTATATAAAATAGTTATTAGAGACGTCTCTCTATTATATTGGGGATCCAACCAACAATATCACAAATTTGCAACGTTATGCAATCTTAAAAATCAGTCTGATATCAGAAATGTATCAATTTTATGACAAAAGACAAATGTGTGCAGGCACCAATTGGCAGCTAGCTCCCACAAATATAGGATATTTGCATATTCCTTTCAACAAGTATGTCGTCCTCTAGGAGAAAAAATATCTAATAGCCCTAGTTTTGTCTTTAAGAAAGCAGCTAATTTAAAATCACTACTTGCTCCTAGTGAAATGAAAAAACAAAATAAATCAAAAAATCTGATACAAAAAAATTTTCATGGACAAAAAATAGCAGGATTTTTTCCATGCTATTCATGCAAAGCATGTAAACACAGTAAAAAACAAAGTACTATACAGATAGGGAGCATAGAGGAGTCCATACAAATAAAAGAACTAATTAGATGTACAAGTAAAGGTATTATATACATTCTAAAATGTACCTGTAATATGTTCTATTTTGGAGAAACAAAACGAGCAGTAAGGGATCGAATAAGGGAGCACATTTCCAGTATAGAAAATGGAAATGAGGACACATATCTCTATAAGCACTTCAAAAATGTCCATAAAGGTAAAACTAAAGATATGTCCTATTGGGGGATATATAAAGTAAAAAATCATTGGAGGGGAGGAGATATCCAGAAAAAACTTCTACTTAACCCCTTAATGACCACAATGTACCCTGTATCTCACTGGTCGTTAAGGGTTTTTTCAGGACATAATAGCACAAGTCTAGCAAGAAGACGCTATTAATGCCCTCCCTCCAGCAGGCTTTGTGGAATAGAGCAGTCTCAACGCTGGTGGCAAGACCGCGCTATAAAACAATCAAGTCCCAAAAAAAAGGCCAGTGACATACAGGGTACGTCGCTGGTCCTTAAGGGGTTAAAGAAGCAGAATTCATCTTTAAGTATAATACTCTATCACCAAAAGGATTGAACTCAGAACTAGATATATCACCTTTTCTGTTAGATTAATAAATTAGTTTTATTTATTTATTTTTTTATATCTTTAATAAATTCTTAATTTTTAAAAAAAATTTATATTAAATTTCTTAAACCTTCACAAACACCCCCGGATCAGCACCTTTTGCCCAAATAAAGTTTAAACACATCACAACCTCACACATTAGTAAGTCTCTTGCAAAATAAAATTTCCCCCACATAAAACAATCAGTTAGATGTTTTACAATATATAAGTAGCATAACACTAGCACAAATTAAAAATAGTTTTATAATGTATAAGTAGTATCACACAAGCACTAACTATAAATACAACATACACCGTTAAGTAAAAATTCCTCTCTGACATTTATCACTTTTATTTTTTTTTCATTTATTAGCAATAATGTATCTATTTTTATTAATACTATTATTATTATTTTTATTTTTATGTAGTTATATGATTCATGTAACAAATGACATTTTATGGAATTAAAAAGCCTTGTAAAAATTGAAAAAATGTCTATAAGAAGGTGCGTCTAATAGTGCTGAAGAGAGTATATAGAAAAATTACACCTTAAATAAAGAAGAAAACACATATGACAAAAATCAAGTTAAAATTTCAACCAATAAGAAAAGGACTGTCCCTTTAAATGAAAGGTGCATAATGGTCTCAAGTCATTCTTGATAAAGCTCCTAAGGGAGTGAAACGCGTAGAAGTGAGAGAACCTTGCACCAGATTTCTACTACATTTTGACAACCCGGGTTGACCCTTTAAAGTTGGAACTGTTCCTGGTAACAGAACACCTGTTTGAACAAAAATAACCTGCGTGCCTAAAGCACTAAGAGCAGGATACCACAAGATAAGGGACTTGTCCTAAGGATCGCAAATATTGGTGACATCTATACCCAATTTGGAACTAACCGCTATAAGTGGTAACTACCTAAAAATATCCCCGGATAAGTGATTGACACCTGTGGGACGGCTCCTGTGGACAACCGGGTGTGACGTCAGACGCCAGTTTCACAAGGCAAAGACAAGCCGCGGAAGAAACACAGCTAACCGCACGGCCTGAGGATACAAGAAAAAAGAGGTACGTTACCACTAGAAGATAACAAATATATGTGGGACGCTTGTACATACAAAAAAACTTTTTACTCTCCGGAATTAGACGCACTAAACAAGTTTCTTATAGCACCGCAGTAAAGGAACTCCAGCTACTATATCTCTCCAAATGGAGAGGGACTCTCGTATATAAGAACACAACAGAGTTCATTCAATATTGTTTTTAGATACAAGGCTGCTACATTCTTTAACTTTTATTTTTAACACTGTATAGATTGTCATAAAATTGATACATTTCTGATATCAGACTGATTTTTAAGATTGCATAACGTTGCAAATTTGTGATATTGTTGGTTGGATCCCCAATATAATAGAGAGACGTCTCTAATAACTATTTTATATAAGTTCTATATGGGAAATTTTAACCTTTATTAAAAAATTCAAAAATGTATCCAGTGTGTTTAGAGTAAATAATTTCTTACACCCAATGCACCACAAATATTAATGCAATTATAGCAAGATTAACACAAAACACTACCCCCTAAGATCTTTAGCTTTTAGCGCCCTTACTATCTACACTTTTCAAGTTTATCATTGTTGCTTAGATTGAAGGATCTGAGCATACCCAGTAAGGTGTTTGATCTCCTCCCCCGACACTAGCGCACTATTCCATTCACTCTTATCAATACTGTAAAACCTTTCTCCCAAAAGCTGCTTTGGCCGAATCAAAAACGTCAAACTTGTAGAATTTTGAAAAAGTATGTAAGGTGGACCAGGTAGCCGCCTTACAAATCTGATCCATAGAGGCCTTGTTCTTAAAGGCCCAAGAGGAAGCCACTGGTCTAGTAGAATGAGCCGTAATCCTTTGAGGAGGTCTAAGTCCCGCTGACTCGTAAGATAAGCGTATAACACTCCTCAACCAAAAAGATATGGAAGTCGAAAAAAGCCTTCAGACCATTATGCTTCCCAGAGTAGATAACAAACAAGGAAGAAGTTTGCCTAAAATCCTTAGTAGCTTGAAGATAAAACTTCAGAGCTCCCAGTGACGAAAGGCAAAGAATGACTGGGATATGATGGAAGTAGGGGGAGTATTTAAGCCTTTGGCTGGCGTGTCTTTTGCTCCTCCTGGTGGGCAGGTTCAGTATTTCAGTATTAAGGAATGATGGTGTGGACTCTCCTCATATTAAGAAGGAAATTAAACTTGCATGATTCAGATAGAGCATGCAATAAGACATTTTTAAATTCACTTCTATTTTCAAAATGTGCTGTGTTCTCTTGGTATCCCTTGTTGAAAAGGAATATGCAAATATCCTATATTTGTGGGAGCTAGCTGCCAATTGGTGCCTGCACACATTTGTCTTTTGTGATTGGCTGACTAGAAGTATTCAGCTAGCTTCCAGTAGTGCAATGCTGTTCCATCAGCAAAATGTGGGGTTTCCTGTCCCTTTAATTTAAAAATACAAGGGTTATAACAAAAGCTGCAAATTAGTTACAAAGCTGCAAATTAGTTTTGGAAGCGGGCAAAGTCAATAAGAACTTAAGTGGAAACTAATAGAGTGAAAAAAGAGAAGGCGCATTAAAATATACACTGGTTATATTAAATAATAAAAAATATATTAAATTATAACACAATTTAATTTATTAGTTAATTAAAGTAAATGTAAACTTTAATGAATTAAAGGCCAGTATCAAATAATAATCTTGAAAAAAGGGGCTCTTTAATTCATTAAAGTTTACAAAGACGCTTATTTTTAAAAATACTTACCTTTGCCTTATGGTAAACATAGCGCCGCTCCTCTGCACGCAGCTCCTGCTTTCTTTAGCAGAACAATGACAAATCTGGCTTCCACCAATTGTTGTGTGCCCCCTTTGGCGTCCAGCTTGTGGGGCAATTCAACGATTGGAGGAAGCCGGATTCGTCATCTATATGCTAAAGAAAGCAGGAGCTGCGGGCGGCGGTAAGTTTACCCTAACGCAAAGGTAAGTATTTAAAAAAAAAATAAGCATCTTTGTAAACTTTAATGAATTAAAGAGCCCCTGTATTTGATACTGGCATTTAATTAATTAAAGTTTACATTCACTTTAAATGTAAACTGGGTATACTAAACGGAATAATAAAAATACATTTATATTTAATAAGAACATTATTTATTTGTTAATTAAATATAAATCAGGTATACTAAACTGAATAAAACTTATATTCAATAAGAACATTATCTTATTTATGTGTTTAATAATTTTAGGTTTCAAATCTCAGTCTGCTTAAATTTATATTTGCAACCAAAGATCAACCACGTGTATAAAAAATGGGCATGCGTCATTTTTCCCTGCATGGTTTGAAGTTATGTAATAAGAGAAGAAAACAAAAGGAATAACACAGGAAACATTACCGGTAAATGATTTAGAGGAACATCAACTTGACCCAAGAAGTCATCTCTTGTCTGTGAAAGAAAAGAAGAAAAAAAACATTTCTTAGAAAAAAAATTCTTACACTTTGAATATATATAATACAAAGTATCAGGGCACACTAGCCCTTGCTTTAAGCAAGCAAAATGATAGCTCCATAGTCCACCAAAAGTATAACCTATAGACATCACAACCAGACCTACTATTTTCGAGTTAGTCACCTCCTTTGTGAGATAATAACCAAGCTTAGGGTTTTTATGTGAAATGTTACAGCTTTGCAAAATACTTCCATTGTTTATTTTACCTCCTGTAATTTAGCTCTGAAGACTGTGGATTTTCTAATCTCAGAACTGGAAATGCACCCTACTGCCATATCAAGGCTAACCATGCTACATATATTTCCCTAAATTAGCGTTTAGCAGATATGGACTGCAAAACAATGCACTTTATAACAATGGTCAGCAGAGTTTGACTATTAAAAAAAATTGCAGCAAACACAATGACAATTTGCTTTACAAAACAATCTTTAGAGTTGGCTTATATATTTTTCTATGGAAAGACAACAAAAATGTCTTCTAATAATAAAGTGTTTACTGCCCCTTTAACCCATTAATTATATATCACCATAATATGTCAGTTATAAAATGTTATAGTCAGATTCTGAATTATTTTTTTAAGAGTTAAAGGGATAGTCTAGTCCAAATTAAACTTTCATTGTTCAACTTGAGCATGCAATTTTTTTCTAATTTACTTTAACATCACAATTGCTTTGTTCTCTTGGTATTCTTTGTTGAAAGATAAACATAGGTATGCTTATATGCTAATTTCTAAGCCCTTGAATGCCGCCTCTTATCTCAGTGCATTTTAACAGTTTATCAAAGCTAGACAGCACTAGTTTGAGTGTGCCATATAGATACCATTGTGCTCACTCCTGTGGAGTTATTTATGAGTTAGTAATGATTGGCTAAAATGTCAATAGAACTGAGATAAGGGGGCAGTCTGCAGAGGCTTAAATACAAGGTAATCACAGAGATAAAAAGTATATTAATATAACCACGTTGGCTGTGCAAAACTGGGGAATGGGTAATAAAGGGATTATCTATATTTTTCAAAATGCAAATCATGCACTCTATTCTGTCAACAAATCTCAATCTATTTACACACCCCAACGCAGGGGTATAAAATTCCAAGTAGTTCAAGACACACAAGTAAAATGGAAAGATAAAGGAACATGAAAGGGATAAGCTTTCATAAAGGTACTAAACGCTAATACTCAGGACCATATGAGGGATCTTGACTGTCGCCAACTTGGGCACCTTTAGCACTCAAATGGATGGGAACAAAACGTTTAAATGGATCCAAAATGCTTTAAAGGGACAGATAACTGTAAAGTTTTCTCCCCTTTAATTTGTTCCCAACAATCCATTTTGTCTGCTAGAGTGTATTAAATTGTTTATAAATAACTAATTTACCTTTATTTTGTAACTTAAAATACCTGATTTTGTCTCCTGTATTCCCACCTATACAATACAAATTCTGTACTGCACTAATGGCTTCAGAAAGCCCTGCAAACAAGAGGCAGCAGTGGAAGTGAACCTCCCAGTAGGGGGGCAGGAGAGAGCCCCCAACATATTTTAAAGTGTGTTCCTGCACTAGCTTTAAGTACAATGAGCTCCACACCAATAGCCTCTACCTATAAACGGCATTTTGTACCTTGTTTTTTCTTTTTCTTTCTTTTTTAGGATTGTATTGTTTATCCCTAGTTGTTATCCCAGCAGCGGGACTTCTTGGATATCGAGTTTAGACACAGGAATCACTACTAATAGTATACACACTTATTTGGACACTTGGATTATATCATCAGTACTATAATACCACTGGACACATACACATATTTATATATTTTTGGGGGTATTATAAACATATTATCATTGGAGTTATACCTTTGGATTTTTTCTTATTTTTGATTTGGACACTTTAATATAATATATATTTTTCACGATATGATTTTTAAATTTAAATTTTTTATTTTTATATATTTTTGCATTTTTCGCAATTTTTTGACTGTCTTTTCCACAGTTTACCACCTTTTATTGCATGTGTACAAGTTTGCATACTTAAGCAACCGGTATTCTTACCAGAGATCTATCCAGACATTGCACTATTTTGATCTTCTGAGATTGTCTCTTCTATTAGTGTATTCATTATTTGCACTTTATATCTATTACATTGTATACCAATTGTATTATATGTATTTCTATAACATTGAATCCGATTGTATTGTATTTTATCTGAACAATTTTTTACCTGACTTAATATATATGTGAGAGCGACCAAACCGGAGTCACTCTTTTTTACTAAACATTTTTATATAAGTTTTTAATATAAATAAATAGTTTTAAGCATTTTGAAACTACCAGTTTCTATACTTATTTGCCTATATAGAAAGACCAACTATAGGTGTTATATTATATATCATACATTATTAGATATACCATTGTCAATATCACCCTCCTTTTCAGTCAGCTTTGTTCCTGATTTATCCTGTTTTATATATACTTTAGCCAACTTTGGCTTTCCTATTCCCCTTTTTCGGTACAATGCCAGACCTCCCAACTGTCCCTATTTGAGACGCATAGTCCCATATTCTGAGCTCTGTTCCGCTGTCCCCTCTGAGACAGCTATATGTACCTATTTGCAGAATTTCCCTTAGCCCCTCCCACGAAACATCCATACATGCCCACGATCCAGCCCCACCCACTGACCACACAGACACACCCACAATCTGCACACTAACCACTCACAAAATACTAATGCCCCCACCCAGTCACGTCCTGAGTCCCTAATACCCAGCCATAAACGCTGGGTAGTATGCAGTTCCCCTTAGGTGCATTTATTCAGTCTCTTTCTGTGTTCTGAAAGGATTATTGAAGTAAATATTGTATTCCCTATATAATGTTTAATTATGCATAGTGAGAAAACTAAGCAAAGTGCTTTTATTTATTTTATTTAAAAATAAAAATTGGATGGAGTGTTCTACCCTGTCCCTTCTGCATGCTGTAGAGTGATTAGATGATAAGTGCAGGAGCTTATTTATATTTGTCCCTAATTGGCTACAACAAAGGAGATAGCCACACTTAAAAAGCTTTTCAAAGGGTGTGTCCCTGGACTGCAAGACATTGAACAAAACAACAGTTTTTTAAGTAGCTATTGTGTATCCAAATGTCTCTTACAATGCAATTATTCATAACTGATGCATATATATATATATATATATATATATACACACATATATACATACATACATATACAGTTTGGTCGGTAGCACACTCCCACTTGCCTTAAGTTATAGTAAGTACCAGGGTGCAGAAGCTATACACAAAAGAAATCCAGTTGTCGCACTCTCCGGATTTTAAACAAAGCAACCTTTATTCTGTGATTTTTAAGGGCATTCACCCCTTCCTCAGACAACCATAAAGTGAAAAAAATAGTGCTTAAATGGACAGTCAATACCAGAATTTTTGTTGTTTTAAAATATAGATAATCCCTTAATTACCCATTCCCCAGTTTTGCATAACCAACACAGTTATAATAATACAAGTTTTACCTCAAAATAAATTCACATGCGTGAGCTCAATGTTATCTATGTGAAACACATGAACTAATGCCCTCTAGTGGTGAAAAACTGTCAAAATGCTTTCAGAATAGAGGCGGCCTTCAAGGTCTAATAAATTAGCATATGAACCTCCTAGGTTTAGCTTTCAACTAAGAATACCAAGAGAACAAAGCAAAATTGGTGATAAAAGTAAATTGGAAAGTTGTTTAAAATTACATGCCCTATTTGAATCATGAAAGGTTTTTTTTGGGCTTGACTGTACCTTTAAATACATAATAGGCCCCTCCCCTTTTTACACAACCAATCAAAAAGATTCATTATCAGCAATGAATTAATTAGGCTATTGCCATAGTGAAAAACATATTTCAATCATAAGGCTATGTCATACATATCAAGTACATCAAAACCATGTGCATGAATAAGAACATGAATTTCATATTATATCCCCTGTGAACTGTATGTGTATATCATTTAACCTATCAAGAATGGAAACGTGCTTATCCCCTGTGAACTGTATGTGCATATCATTTAACCTATCAAGAATGGAAACGTGCTTATCCTGATATATGTGTAGCCTTCAATATCCACCACCATGTATCATTATTATACTGATGAGTCAGTCTGTATGAGGGCTATATGACACAGTGTATCACATTACCATAAATTTCCTTCATATACATACTTCATTCACATAAGACATATATGTTAATACAGAGGACTTAATGCGCATGTCTGAGGAAGGGGTGAATGCCCCGAAACATCAAGGAATAAAGGTTGCTGTGTTTAAAATCCAGAGAGTGTGACAATTGGATTTCTTATACATATATATATATATATATAAATAAATAAATATAAATATACATATATATATATATATAGAGACAAGATCTTGCTCCAGTGCGAATTGAGATGGATTTTTCATTTAGGTACTATTGTACCTGGTGGGCTTAATACCCACCTAGACTGGCACTGTTTTCTATAGTACCCTATAATTTGAGCAATTGATTTGGCCCCTAATTTATTAGCAAGGTTATTGCAGATTAGACATTAGACAAATAGTGTATTCAGGTATACAGATTCTATAGGTTGTTATATCTCCGTATTGTCTTCTTAGGAAATATACAGTGCTCCCTAGGATCAAGGATCTATTAGTATGTGTAGCTAAAAATTGAAATGTATTTAAGATGATAGTTAGTATCGGTTCATAGGCAAGTAAATGTAAAAAAAAGATACAACTATTCAGCTCTTGGTTACCTCAGGTACAAATATCACAAGGTAATATGTGTTCTAGTATCGAAGTTTATACATTAGGTTAGCAGGTAATTTTTTGTGCTTACTGTAGATTAAATGTGAGGCTGCATTGTTATCCACTTACTCCATGTTCATGTTTTTAACCACGGTGTTATGTGTATATTTTTTTCAAGCATGACGCTGGGTCCGGTTGTCATGCCGACGCTCTGGGCATGCGCAGTGGTGCGGGCAGAACACCGGTCGACTTCCGGTACAGCGATATGCTCAGTCGGTGGAGGGTATTTAAGGTAAGACTTATTGTGTGTTATGTAAGGTCTGAGGACGGGGTTGGAATCCCCGAAACGTTACCTGTATAAATAAAAAGCTCATTATGCTATATCAGTGATAGTCCCGGTGAGTGCTCTTTTTGCTGTTATTACTATATATATATATATATATATATATATATATATATATATATATATATATAAATAAATATAAATATACATATATATATATAAATAAATACATATAAATATACATATATATATAAATATAAATATACATATATATATATATATATATAAATAAATAAATATATATATATATATAAATAAATATAAATATACATATATATATATATATAAATAAATATAAATATACATATATATAAATAAATAAATATACACATATATATATATATATATATAAATATACATATATATATACATATATATAAATAAATATAAATATACATATATATATATAAATAAATAAATATACACATATATATATATATATATATAAATAAATATAAATATACATATATATATATATATATATATATATATATATATATATATAAATAAATAAATATAAATATACATATATATATATATAAATAAATATAAATATACATATATATATATATATATAAATAAATATAAATATACATATATATATAAATATAAATATACATATATATATAAATAAATATAAATATAAATATATATATATACATATAAATAAATATAAATATACATATATATATATATAAATAAATACATATAAATATACATATATATAAATAAATATAAATATACATATATATATATATATATATATATATATATATAAATAAATATAAATATACATATATATATAAATAAATATAAATATACATATATATAAATAAATAAATATACACACATATATATATATAAATAAATATAAATATACATATATATATATATATATATAAATATAAATATACATATATATATATATATATATATAAATAAATATAAATATACATATATAAATAAATATAAATATACATATATATATAAATAAATATAAATATACATATATATATATAAATAAATAAATAAATATATATATATATATATATATATATATATATATATATAAACACCTCTTGCTTTTGGGTAAAGCCTTATTTTACCGAGGTTTAATTTAAAATGCTAAAATTTCCTAAAAGCAGCGGACAACCTTATTTACAGCTAGCTCTAATTAGACATAATTAAAAGGGACATTTAATATATTATGTTTAATTATATGTAGTAAACAAAAAATATCTGAAGGTTTACATATATTTAAATGCATTATTCTGCCATAGAGAAACAGTACAGTAATAACAAATCCCCAGTGCTGATACCAACACAATGAGGTGTGACTGGCGATATTTAGATCATGAACTTACTAACACACAGCAGTTATCACATTTCATGTCTGTTACAATTTTACTCAGAGAGGTCAGTCAGCCTTTGTGCAGGCTTATAATGAGTACAGGAGGTGAACGTCAGAAGTGAGAAGATATTGGCTGCTGGGTCACACTTATAAATGGGCTAAACCACTTAAATACACGGTAGCTTACTAAAATAATTTTATAGTTTTGACAGATAGGACATACATATTTGTGCAGGTCAGTACGTTATCTCCAGTTAATTTGCGTACAAAACTAAAGAACCTTGGGGAACTCTTGTGTTTCATTTAGTGAGAATAGGGCTTGAAGACTTCCCCATACCTGCAAACGTTCCTGAGTTTCTTTGTGCAGCTTGTCTTTGCTTCCTATGCTATGATATAAATATCGCTACAATCTGCCCCACAATGAGAAAATCTACCCTGGGGTATGTGGCTTTGCACAAATGTCTCACTGTGGAGATCATAGAACATAAGGTCTTTGTTGTGTTAAGTTTATGTTTTTTTGCAACTGGCATTTGTAAATCACAAACAGTTTGCGGATACGAACGAGTAATACAATATATAATATGTGCATATTGAGGAATCTACAGTAAGTATATTATGATGAAGCTGGGTGGGTAAAGCTATAGAAACAGTTATGAGTGAACGAAAAGGGCTTTATCCCTGGTGTTTGCATGTGTTGGGTTTATTGCTCGTATTACAAGTTTAAAGTAAACGCGAACACGTGAACGCAATCGCGATTTATGCTAGAATTATTACTGCGTCCTCAGAGCTTTGGGTAACTGTTTAACAAAACAAGAAAGAATCACAAGACATTTCAAAACTACATTACAAAGTACAGTTACACACATAATAACACTGTCTAATAAAAATTATCTTTTGTGAGATACTGTATATGTATATATATATATATATATATATATATATATACACATATACACACACACACACACATATATATATATATATATACATATACAGTATCTCACAAAAGTGAGTACACCCCTCACATTTTTGTAAATATTTTATTATCTCTTTTCATGTGACAACTCTGAAGAAATGACACTTTGCTACAATGTAAAGTAGTGAGTGTGCAGCTTGTATAACTGTGTACATTTGCTGTCCCCTCAAAATAAATCAACACACAGCTATTAATGTCCAAACCATTGGCAAGAAAAGTGACTACACCCCTAAGTGGAAATATCCAAATAGGGCCCAAAGTGTCAATTTTTTGTGTGGCCAACATTATTTTCCAGCACTGCCTTAACCCTCTTGGGTATGGAGTTCACCAGAGCTTCATAGGTTGCCACTGGAGACCTCTTCCACTCCTCCATGACGCCATCACAGAGCTGGTGGATGTTAGAGACCTTGCGCTCCCCCAACTTCCAATTGAGGATGCCCCACAGATGCTCAATAGGGTTTAGGTCTAGAGACATACTTGGCCAGTCCATCACCTTTACCCTCAGCTTCTTTAGCAAAGCAGTGGTCACCTTGGAGGTGTGTTTGGGGTCAGCCCAGTCTCCGAAGGGAGGGGATCATGCTCTGCTTCAGTATGTCACAGCACATGTTGGCATTCATGGTTTCCTCAATGAACTGTAGCTCCCCAGTGCTGGCAGCACTCATGCAGGCCCAGACCATGACACTCCCACCACCATGTTTGACTGTAGGCAAGACACACTTTGTACTCCTCACCTGGTTGCTGCCACACACGCTTGACACCATCTGAACCAAATAAGTTTATCTTGGTCTCACCGGACCACAGGACATGGTTCCAGTAATCTATGTCCTTACTCTGCTTGTCTTCAGCAAACTGTTCGCCGGCTTTCTTGTGCATCATCTTTAGAAGAGGCTTCCTTCTGGGACGACAGCCATGCAGATCAATTTGATGCAGTGTGCGGTGATGGTCTGAGCACTGAAAGGCTGACCTCCCACCCCTTCAACCTCTGCAGCAATTCTGGTAGCACTCATACATCTATTTCCCAAAGACAATCTCTGGATATGACGCTGAGCATGTGCACTCAACTTCTTTGGTCCACCATGGCGATGCCTGTTCTGAGTGGAACCTGTCCTGTGAAATCACTGTATGGTCTTGCCCACCGTGCTGCGGATCATCTTTATGTAGAGCAACAGAGAGTTATTTGCCATGAAGTGCCATGTTGAACTTCCAGTGACCAGTATGAGAGAGTGTGAGAGCGAATACACCAAATTTGACACACCTGCTCCCTTTTTACACCTGAGACCTTGTAACATTAACAAGTCACATGACACTGAGGAGGAAAAATTGCTAATTGGGCCCAATTTGGACATTTCCACTAGGGGTGTACTCACTTTTGTTGCCAACGGTTTAGACATAATGGCTGTGTGTTGAGTTTTTTTGAGGGGACAGCAAATGTACACTGTTATACAGGCTGTACACTCACTACTCTTTACATTGTAGCAAAGTGTCATTTCTTCAGTGTTGGCACATAAAAAGATATAATAAAATATTTACAAAAATGTGAGTGGTGTACTCACTTTTGTGAGATACTGTATATATATATATATATATATATATATATATATATATACACACACACAAACACACACACACAGGTGTGTATGTGTGTACAGATGTATTTATGTATGTATGTGTGTGTATATATATATATATATATATATATATATATATATATATATATTATGTGTATATATGGTTTTACAGACACATAAATACATATGTATACATACTTTCAAGTTGATGAAAACATGCAAAAGCATATTTCTGCAATATTCATATTTAATAAACTATTATAATGTGTATTTACTGTAAATATTCAACATTCCAATGTTCTGCATATAGATATTCCTATGGATTTGAGAAAGAAAATACTTTTTGAAAAAATATCTTGAAAAATATCTGGAAACAAACTGTGATTTGTTTGATCTGTGTAGGACATTGGTGTTTGTTATTTTATTGCCTTGATTATCAGGAGACTTTCTGCTAAGATTTAACAAGTTTTGTGAGGTCTGCCATATATATTTATATGTATATATATATTTTTATAGTCCTCTGTCATACAATCTCTTCCTACTGAATAGTGCGCCTGATACCACCCTTTTCACACACACACACACACACACACACATATATATATAAATATATAAAATCATGTATGTATGTATATATGTATATATATATATATATATATATATATATATATTATATATATATATATATATATATATATATATATATATATATATATATGTGTATATATTGTACAGAAATATGTATTTATGAATAAATAGAACATTTTCTTCTATGTGAAGAACATTGGAATGTAAAATATATTTATACTTTCATGTCGAGTTAGCACACATGAGAATATGCTATTGGGTTTACGTGTGAGTAAGGTGTTAGGCTCCACCCCCCACACACTTTTATTTGCTCCATTGACTTCTACGGGGGAATAAGTTAACACTTGCACAATATCCTAAGTTTGGCTTTTTGTGCGCATCAAGTTAGCGCTTGTGCGAAAAAAGTTTACTTTCAATTTATAATACGAGCACTACCTCTCCACTTGTAATCTGGCCCTCAGTGGGTGTGGTCAATACCTGTTTAATTGACAGCTCTGCTGCAAAGTGACACTTTATTTATTTTTTATTTATCTATATCCTATGCTAGTTTATATTAAAGGGGTATTCTGGAGTAACAATTTAAAGTTCTTGTTGCTATCTATAAATATTGTCATTATTCTTGTTACTTAAACAAAAAATATTAACAGATACCACATATGTTTAGGAAATCAGACAAGTGATTGCCCTGTACTAAGTGGTTGTCAGAGTGACAATATTTAATAATGTCACGTTGCAAAGATTAAAAATAACTCTGAAATGATCTTGAAATGTGTTAACTAATCACATTTCTGCTTTGGGAAATGCAATTCATGTTAGTTTTTTTTTTAGAATGTAACTAGTGGATATGGTGGTGAGGTTTGCAATGCAACTACACAGTTACTTGTAGTAGCATATTATTGCCTTGAGGCTTCCCATAACTACTGAAAAACAGAATCACATATGAAGAGAGACAATACTTCAGTAGACAAAAGCATGAAGACTTCAGTTATGATCTAAGGTAGGGATAACTATATGTGGCCCATAAAGATAGTTTTTGTGGCCCATTGAAAAAAGTGGAAACTAATTTGTGGGAACTTTAGAAGACCAGGCAAAGAAGATGGCGGCAAGTCACAAGTGCCCTCTGGAGTGGCAATGAAGCAAGGGAGAGGGGCAGATGGAGGTTACCCTGCAACATTCACTAAACCTGAGGCTATGTAACTGGACATATTTAGAAGATATATGTTATGTTTTGTGAGTTTTATAAATTTGTATTTGGTGCTTCTAAAATATCCAATTGAAACCCCAATGTGTTAAAAAGTGAAATGATGATAATGAGGAATAGAAAGATTTGAACCATTAGGACAGGTGTGACCAAAACTATAGCATATGTGACATTAGGAAAAACCATATCCAGTGGAGGTTTTAGGGGCTGCTATGTACCCTTCATTCATTACTGTAGCATTCCAAACCTCAAAAGGTGTCAGCAGCTCCAAATTAGCAAGGATAACACTTTTTTTTTTTTACATGTCCAGTGCTCTATGAAGAATATGTAGCAGAAACTATGGTCTATTACTGCATCGTTTCTCAACCGCGGTCCTCAAAGGCCAGGTTTTCAATATAGCTGAACTAGTGCACAGGTGAAATAATCATCTGATGGATGAGAGCAGGTTGGTTACTAATCATCTGATTACTTCACCTGTGCACTGGTTCAGCTATAATGAAAACCTGGCCTGTTGGGGCTACTTGAGGAACGTGGTTGAGAAACACTGCTTTACTGGAACCAAATTAATTCTTGGCATGTAGCACCTCCCAACATTTTACGGTCTCAAGCCACCCCTAGTGGGGATCTACAAGCTGTGACGGCCATATATAAAAAGCAACAAGCATAGCAGAAACAGTCACTTTGTTTATTTCACATGTCAAAATAAAAAGAATTTGAAATCTTTTGTTGTTCTTGAGAACTGTATTTGGTCATCCCAGGTCTAAAGGCACTTGATACACTAAACCTCTGAACACTGGTGAGCATGTTAGACTCATGTCTTACACAATACAACATTATTGGATTGTTAGTTCAATTAATCATATGTATTAAACTGAGCTATAATCAGAGCAATAAATGTTTCAACTTTATTTTTGTATGTTTATTTAGAACAGATGCAATTCCAGTGATTTGCTTTTGAAAATCAGAAGAGAAGACATTCAAGCCTATTTAAAGGGATATGAAACTCAAAAATGTTCTGTCATGATTGAGATAGAACATGCAATTTTAGACTACTTTCTAATTTACCTTTATTATCAAATTTTCTTTGTTCTTTTGGTATATGTTGTTGAAAAGCAGGGACGCAAGCTTCGGAACCTGCCCACTTTATGGCAGAAGTTTTGCAAAAATGTTTCCATTTGCAAGAGCACTAGATAGCAGCACTATTTCCTGCCATTTAGTGCTCCAGATGCCTACCTAGGTATCTCTTCAACACAGAATATCATTTGATAATAGAAGTAAAATTGGAGACTTTTTTTTTAAAATGGTATGAATCACAAAATATTTTTTTAGGTTTCATATACCTTTTAACATCTTTCTTCTATGAAGAAATGGTAGGGATACGATACGATAATATACTATACTTAGCTGCTGTAAAATTCTAACACAGCCAGGAAACCTGAGACTCAGTTGTTGAGTAAACCTTGCTGGGTGATTACAGATTACATTTTCTGTTTATTTTCTAAAAAAAATTATGCTATATTAAAGGGAAACTGAACCCAAATTTGTTCTTTCCTGATTCAGATAGAGCACGCAATTTTAAGCAATTTTCTAATTTACTCCTATTATCAATTTTTCTTTGTTCTCTTGCTATCTTTATTTGAAAAAGAAGGCATATAAGCTAAGGAGCCATTAAACTGTTTGTTCAGAACCATGGACTTGTATATTGGTGCTGTCCAATCAGCAAGGACAACCCAGTTTGTTCACCAAAAATGGACCGGCATCTAAACTTACATTCTTGCTTTTCAAATAAACATACTCAGAGAATGAAGAAAATGTGATAATAGGAGTAAATTAGAAAGTTGTTTAAAATTGCATGCTCTATCTGAATCAGGAGAGAGAAAAAATTTGGGTTCAATGTCCCTTTAAGCAAAATTATATGTTAAAATGAAACAAAGTCTCAGATAATTACATTTCACACTGTTAGCATTAATTGTAGAACAACTTGAACAACTTGTCTACACTGTTTAGATTGCAAGCTCTTGGCCACAATTAAAAGTAAAGAAAGGTCAAAATTGAAATGTACATAAGAGCATTTCAATCTGAAATATAATCATTTTTGCAATGTACTTCCATTAACAGAAATGCTTCTAGTAAAGGTTATTACTGTGTTTCTGCAGCATCTGCACATATCTTGTGAGGCCGTGCACCAGCATTCAAACACCCCACTTTATCAAAGAGCAGGAAGTGGTGTGTATTGCTTCTGAGGAAGTAATTTGTGTCATACAAGCCACTGCTGACTCTCTGAGAAGATGAGAATACTGGTGCGCGGGACGCTCAAGATACGTGTGTATGCTGCAGAAAAACAATTGCTTATGGAAGTATATTACAAAATATTATATATAATAATACTGGCATCCATATATGATTAGATTAACACACTGCTGTATGACATACTAGCATTCATTTAACCCTCTTGATTGCAGTGGTTTAATTGCCTGTCAGCTAAATTACAAGTTGTGCAGTATGGCTATACCGCTGAAAAATTGGCCATTGTGCATGAAATGGCTGGTCTCCCGTATTACAAGTCCCGGCTGTATAGCTATACCGCAAGCATTTTAGCCTTTAGCAATGATCCATTTTCCATTGCGCCATATTACAAACTGTTCAGGCAGGCTATAACGCAAGCGTTATAGCTTATACTGCCGCTATCGGAGACGAGTAGTTTATGGATTTTGCAAAATAAAAATGTTTTACAACTCAAAACTAAAATGTTACAAAGTACACTAACACCCATAAACTACCTATTAACCCCTAAACCGCCACCCTCCTGCATAGCAAATACTATATTAAACATATTAACCCCTAAACCGCCCCATCACAACTCATAAACTAAACCTATTAACCCCCTAAACTGCCCCCCCCACATCGCAATTAATAAACTAAACCTATTAACCCCTAAACCGCCGCCCCCCGCATTGCAAAACAATAAACTATTAACCCCTAAATCTAACACCCCCTAACTTTAAATTAAAAGTTCAATACAACTATCTTAAAATAAAGAAAAACTTACCTGTGAAATAAAAAAAAAACTAAGATTAAACTAGAACTTAAACTAACATAACTATTCTAATAAAATAAACTACAAATTAAAAATCCTAAATTACAAATATAAATAAATCTAACACTACGAAAAAATAAAAAAAAAATCCTAAATTACAAATATAAATAAATCTAACACTTAGATTACAAAAAATAAAAACAAAATTATCCAAAATAATAAAAATTACACCTAATCTAATAGCCCTGTAAAAACAAAAAAACACCACCCAAAATAAAAACACCCCTAACCTAACAATAAACCACCAATAGCCCTTAAAGGACCTTTTGTAGGGCATTGCCCTAAGTTAAACAGCTCATTTACCTAAAAAATTACAAAGTTCCCCTAACAGTAAACCCCCCCACCCAACCAACCCACCAAAATAAAAAAAAACCTAAGTCCAAAAAAACCCCCTAAGCTACCCATTGCCCCTAAAGGGGCATTTGTATGGGCATTGCCCTTAAAAGGGCATTCAGCTCTTTTATTGACCATCCCTAATCTAAAAAAAAACACCACAAAAAATAAAAAAAAACAGTAACCCCTGAAAATCAACACACCGTTCCTGAAGTCCGGACATCTATCTACATCCAGGCTGCGAGAAGTCTTCATCCAGGTAGCGACATCTTGATCCATCTCAGGGGCATCTTCTTTCTTCATCTCGGTGGCGCAGAGCTGTGAAGGAGCGGAGTATCTTTGCCGGCGGTGCAGACATCCAGCGTGGAGGATCTTCATAGGTCACCATCTTACACTGAAGCTTGAATGCAAGGTACCCGTTTAAATATTGGGTACCTTGCATTCCTATTGGCTGACATTTTCAAATCAGCCAATAGTATGAGAGCTACTGAAATCCTATTGGCTGTTCAATTCAGCCAATAGGATTTCAGTAGCTCTCATCCAATTGGCTAATTTGAAAATGTCAGCCAATAGGAATGCAAGGTACCCCATTTTACATGGGTACCTTGCATTCAAGCTTCAGTGTACGGCAGTGATCGTATGAAGAGGATTCTCCACGCTGGGTGTTTGCGCCGCTGCCAAAGATGCTCCGCGCCACCAGGATAAAGAAAGAAGATGCACCTGTGATTAATCAAGATATTGCCGCCTGGATGAAGATGGATTTCCGGAATTTGGGAACGGTGAGTAGATTTTTTATGGTTAGTTAGTTTTTTTGGGGTGTTTTTTTTTTTTAAGATTAGGGATGGCCAGTAAAAGAGCTTAATGCCCTTTTAAGGGCAATGCCCATACAAATGCCCCTTATGGGGCAATGGGTAGCTTAGGTTTTTTTTAGACTTTAGGGAGACTGTAATTTTTTAGGTAAAAGAGCTGTTTAACTTGGGTCAATGCCCTACAAAAGGCCCTTTTAAGGGCTATTGGTAGTTAATTGTTAGGTTAGGGAGTGTTTTTATTTTAGGGGGGCTTTTTTGTTTTTATAGGGCTATTAGATTAGGTGTAATTTTTATTATTTTGGATAATTTCGTTTTTTAGTTTTCGTAATTTTAGCGTTTTTTTGTAAGGTTAGATTTTTTTAATTTTTTCGTTGTGTTAGCTTTATTAAAATTTAAAATTCTGGATTTTTAAATTGTAGTTTATTTTATTTTATTAGAATAGTTAGGTTAATCTTAGTTTTTTTTTCCACAGTTAAGTTTTTATTTATTTTAAGATATTTATATTGTACTTTTAATTTAAAGTTAGGGGGGTTGTTAGTTTTAGGGGTTAATAGTTTAATTTAGTGTTTTGCGATGGGGCGCAGCTGTTTAGGGGCTAATATGTTTAATATAGTATTTGCGATGCAGGAGGGTGGCGGTTTAGGGGATAATAGGTAGTTTATGGGTGTTAGTGTACTTTGTAACATTTTAGTTATGAGTTTTGTGAAACATTTTTGTTTCGCAAACTCCATAACTACTGTTCTCAGATAGCGGAATGGATAGTGGCGGTATAAGCTATAATGCTAGCGTTACAGCCTGCACAAACAACTTGTAATACGGCGCAATGGGGCCAGAGGTTTAGGGGTTAATAGGTTTAGTTTATTAGTAGCGATTTTGGGGGCCGGCGGTTTAGGGGTTAATGATTTTATTTAGTGTCGACAATGTCAGGGGTCCGCGGTTTAGGGGTTAATAATTTTATTTAGTGTCGACGATGTTGGGGAGCGGCATATTAGGGGTGTCTAGACTATGGGTTTATGTTAGGGTGTAAGGTTTAATCGTAATTTTCTTTTCCCCATAGACATCAATGGGTTTGTGTTACGGTGATCGCCATTCTGCGCTTGCAGGTGTTTTTTTTCTAACACTTTCTCCCCATTGATGTCTATGGGGAAAGCGTACACGAGCACGTAAACTCAGCCCTTGGCTTTTGTGCGGTATAGAGCCTAACGCACCATAATGCACAGCACAAGGAGGTTTTTCAGTAACTCGTAATGGCAGTGCTATGGAAAGTGCGATTAGGCACCCGGTTTAGCGCACAACTTGTAATCTAGGTGTGTAATCCATGTATGGTATACTGCCTCCCCTATAGGCCTGATGATGAAAAACTCTCCGTCATGAAGAGATTATATTTTGAGCATTGTAATGTAATGTATGTGTCTTCCTTTTATATCCAGAAATTTGTATTATTGTCTCTCAAGCTAAAATTTGCCTTTCTAAAATAATTTAAGAGATCTGACAGTATTGACAAGAATGCTTAGAAAATTTCACCAGAGTGGAGATCTTTACCCGGATTGTCCCACCGGGATGTGGGGAAGTGTCACCTTTTGTGCAGTATAACACATGTATTCAAGGCGACTCCACTCCTACAAGAGGAAGAGGACGGCTGGTATTGAGAGCTGGGCTTGGGGTGGGGGGGGTGGGTAGGCAATGGTTGGCTTGGTTCGGGAGAGTAGGGATTCATAAATTTCCAGGGCCATTTTGATTTCCCAATCTGGCCCTGTTTATATCATCAAGCCCTATATGTCTGGCAGCTACTGAATGTGGATGGGGATGTACAGTTGTAAAATTAAAGTCCATTAAACACCTCTTGATTTTGTGTTAAAATGATTCTTGTCTCACATACTAAAGAAGCCATATGTGAATTCTGTAAATGCCTCTAATCAAAAGCTGGTTAAGGCAATTTGCAATGTTTTAAAAACCCAGATTTTGCTTTTTGGCTTCTCTATTGAATGCATAACATGTTTACTCAAAATCAAGATTGGTTGATGCCCCTTTAAGAGTAAAGACTATGCTCTTCCGTATTTCCCCAACCGTGATTAAAGGCCATTTCACAGCGCTGAAGGATTCATTGTGTATTAATCTTGGCTCCAGGTATTTATGGGAACCAAATGGGTATTGATATAAAAATATACTATATATTCATAAAGACAGTTAACGAATTAGAATTGTGCAATAAAAAAGCCAGAAGAACCAGTACACTATGAAACTATGAAATAAAAAAAAAACATTATCAATCTAAACCTGAAAATATGTGTTAGTAAGAAAATAATAGTAATTAATACAGTAATAAAATGGCAACTAGCATTAATTGGGTTTTTCTCCTTGCTTACATATAAAAAGGACCATCATTGTATGTCTGGGATTTCAGCAACATATAAATACATTAAAAAAAGGAATATTGCCATAATTATCTCAGAGAAAAAGTAAATTTATGCTTACCTGATAAATTAATTTCTTCTACGATACGATGAGTCTACGGATTTCATCCTTACTTGTGGGATATTAACCTCCTGCTAACAGGAAGTGGCAAAGAGCACCACAGCAGAGCTGTATATATAGCTCCTCCCTTCCCTCCACCCCCAGTAATTCGACCGGAAGTTTAGGAAGAGAAAGGAAAAGCAAAAAGGTGCAGAGGTGACTGAAGTTACAAAAAATATAATTTAAATCTGTCTGAAAAATGACAAGGAGGGCCGTGGACTTGTCGTATCGTAGAAGAAATTAATTTATCAGGTAAGCATAAATTTACTTTTCTTCTACAAGATACGACGAGTCCACAGATTTCATCCTTACTTGTGGGATACAATACCAAAGCTACAGGACACGGATGAAAGGGAGGGACAAGACAGAGACCTAAACAGCCTCAGAAGAAGCAAAAGTATTAAATTTGGAAAATTTGGAAAAAGTATGAAGAGACGACCAAGTCGCAGCCTTGCAAATCTGTTCAACAGAAGCATCGTTTTTAAAAGCTCATGTGGAAGCCTCAGCCCTATTAGAATGAGCCATAATTCTTTCAGGAGGCTGCTGTCCAGCAGTCTCATATGCCAGGCGGATGATACTCTTCAGCCAAAAAGAAAGAGAGGTAGCCGTAGCTTTCTGACCCCTACGCTTTCCAGAATAAATAATGAATAATGAAGATGATTGACGGAAATCCTTAGTCGCCTGCAAGTAAAACTTCAAGGCATATTTACGCCATATCTTATGATAGATCTTTCTAGTGACAGGCTTACGTGCCTGTATCAAAGTATCGATGACCGAATCGGAGAATCCCCGCTTAGATAAAATCAAGCGTTCAATCTCCAAGCAGTCAGCTGCAGAGAATTTAGATTTGGATGTTGGAAAGGTCTTTGAATGAGAAGGTCCTGTCTCAATGGAAGTTTCCACGGTGGCAGAGAGGACATGTCCACTAGATCCGCATACCAAGTCCTGCGTGGCCACGCATGCGCAATTAGAATTACTGAAGCTCTCTCCTGTTTGATCTGAGCAATCATGCGTGGAAGGAGAGAAAACGGTGAAAATACATAAGCTAGGCTGAACGACCAAGGCACCTATCAATTCGGCCTGAGGATCCCTTGAGCTGGATCCATATCTTGGAAGCTTGGCATTTTGTCGAGATGCCATCAGATCCAATTCCGGTCTGCCCCAACGGAGAATCAGTGGGGGGCCGAAGCCAACTGAGGCCACGCCTGAAGCGCATTGAAGATTGCTCTCAATTCCAGAATATTGATTGGAAGTAGAGACTCCACCTGAGTCCATACACCCTGAGCCTTCAGGGAATTCCAGACTGCACCCCAGCCCAGTAGGCTGGCGTCTGTTGTCACCATCACCCACGAGGGTCTGCGGAAACACGTTCCCTGGGACAGATGATCCGGCGAAAACCACCAAAGAAGAGAGTCTCTGGTCTCTTGATCCAGATTTATCTGAGGAGATAAATTTGCATAATCCCCATTCCACTGTCTGAGCATGCACAGCTGCAGTGGTCTGAGATGAAAATGAGCAAACGGAATGATGTACATTGCCGCTACCATTAATCCAATTACCTCCATACACTGAGCCACTGATGGCCGAGGATTGGACTGAAGGACTCGACAAGTATTTAGAATATTTGAGTTTTTGATCTCCGTCAGAAATATCTTCATGTCTACAGAGTCTATCAGAGTTCCCAAGAAGGGAACCCTTGTCCGTGGAACTAGTGAACTCTTTTCTAGGTTCACCTTCCATCTGTGACTTCTCAGAAAGGACAACATTAAGTCTGTATGAGATTTCGTTAGATGATAAGTAGACGCCTGAATCAAAATATCGTCCAGATAAGGCGCCACTGCTATGCCCCGTGGTCTGAGAACCGCCAGAATGGACCCTAGAACCTTTGTGAAGATCCTGGGTGTTGTGGACAACCCGAAGGGAAGAGCCACAAACTGAAAATGTTTGTCCAGGAAGGCAAACTTTAGGAACTGATGATGATCCTTGTGGATAAGAATATGAAGGTATGCATCCTTCAAGTCCACGGTAGTCCTGGATCAGTGGTAAAATTGTTCGGATGGTCTCCATCTTGAAGGATGGAACTCTGAGAAACTTGTTTAGACTCTTGAGGTCTAAAATAGGTCTGAACGTTCCCTCTTTTTTGGGAACTACGAAAAGATTTGAGTAAAATCCCTATCCCTGTTCTAATCTTGGAACGGGACAAATTACTCCCACAGTAGAGAGGTCTCTTACACAATGTAAGAATGCCTCTCTTTTTATCTGGTTTACAGACAATTGATAAAGAAGAAATCTCCCCCTTGGGAGAAAATTTTTGAATTCCAGTTGATACCCATTGGTCACGATTTCCAGTGCCCAGGGGTCCTGAACATCTCTTACCCAAGCCTGGGTAAAGAAAGAAAGTCTGCCCCCTACTAGATCCGGACCCGGATCAGGGGCCGCCCCTTCATGCTGTCTTTGTAGCAGCAGCGGGCTTCTTGGGTTGTTTACCTTTGTTCCAAGCCTGGTTGGGTCTCCAGACGGACTTGGATTGAGCACAATTCCCTTCCTGCTTTGTGGAGGAAGAGGAAGCAGAGGGTACTTCTTTAAAATTTCGAAAGGAACGAAAATTATTTTTTTTACCCCTCATCTTAACAGACGTATCCTGAGGTAGGGCGTGACCTTTACCTCCAGTAATGTCAGAAATGATTTCCTTCAACTCAGGCCCGAATAGGGTCTTACCCTTGAAAGGAATAGCTAAGAGCTTAGATTTTGATGACACATCAGCAGACCATGATTTTAACCATAACACTCTCACTTTACCTCTTCCTATTACTAACACAGGCAAAGAGAATGACTGGGGGTGGAGGGAAGGGAGGAGCTATATATACAGCTCTGCTGTGGTGCTCTTTGCCACTTCCTGTTAGCAGGAGGTTAATATCCCACAAGTAAGGATGAAATCCGTGGACTCGTCGTATCTTGTAGAAGAAATATACTTAGTAAACTGTGATTCCTTTAAGTGGACTAATGCATTCATCAAGGAAGGTTTGTAAATGGCATTAAACTATTAAAGGATCCCTGTGGTGTACTGTTCAGTTTCTTTATGACTATTAAATCACCTAGCATAAATTATTTACTTATTTATTTACCTGAGTTATTTGTATTTTTGTTACTGTTGTCATACTATTCATTCAGCCATGTCATGCCAATAAATATTTTAGGCATATTACATTTCACAGTTTATTACAGGCTTAACAGATTCATTAGGTTACATGGCATAAGGAACATGAACGCAAGACTACTCGTCCCTCCCCACCCCCCTGACCACTGGCCCACCCTGACCACTGGCCCACACTGTAGGAGGGTGTGATTTATAAATATTCCAAAACAGGTTGGTCAATAAACAGGAACATGCACCGTAACCACAAGTATTAGCCAAGTAGAAACATTAAATAAACATCTTAAGATGAGTAAAACTCCAGAGCCAAGATAAATTCATTTTGGTACATTGAAGGGCACATAATAATAATCATATACAGAAATAGATTTATAAAAAGAGCAAATGCCCCTTTCAGTTGCAGGAAGCAGCTTCTTAATTCCTATCCACCAATTCAGAGGTGGAGGATTAAAACCACCCCAGACTGATCTAACAAGATGATTGACAAGCCCTGCTCTTGCACGATTGGTTACCACAAGAGCAGAGAGCTGTGTTGCAATGATAAACAGGGCAGAAAATGCTGCCCACAATTTGCAATCCTAGGTTGACAGGTTCCCTAACTCTGAATATTTTCCATTGGGAGAATGATAAATCTGTCCCATAATGCAACAAAGCTCTAGAACATTTCTTGGCAGGGGCAACTTCACTGTTTATGTATGAAAGCAGTGAGAAAGACCAGGCTGTAAAGCTCTCCAGCTCAGACCAACAAAAAGCAAATAAAAAAAACAAGAAGCTTCGGAGATGTGAGTAAATATCATTCTCATTCATCTCACAAAGCTTAATTTATACGAATGACATTATTGTGATGCATGAACATTTCAGTGAAATATAATTTCCCATGTAGTGCTGACCAACAAATATATACTATATCTAAAGGACACAGGCTTGAGATAGCAAAAGAATAGCCTTGCCACAAGGAGGAGGCAAAGAATCCAAAGACTACTCAATCCTCCAAACCCTCTCTGGTAAGCCGGTCTTATCTCTACCTGCCATGAGCAAGGTAGAGGTGCTCCAGATTATTTGTTGAAAGGGGTCCTCAGACCGATTTGAGGCCCATTCTCCCACTCAGAGACCTGCTACTGAGAGACAGAGGGAATATTTGAGTATGGTGTAGTGACACATTTCACTCTCAGTGAGGGGTAAAGTCACAAGCCTGGCCTGTACACAGCACTGGATGGGCTCTGTACTAGATGCATAATTTCTGCAGCGGGAAAGAACAGTAAAGTAGATGCATTTCAAGTAAGTACATCCACACAGATTACACTCACATAGCCCACAGGCTATTAATAGGTACAGTTTTTTAAATAGTACATAATAGCCAGGGGACACATTTATTAAACAGTTTATACCAACTTCATATGCTTTATTCTATATATAACTAATATATAATTATTATAGGAGATTACTTTGTGTTGTGTTGAGTTTATTTTTAACATGTTTTGTTCAATATTATAATTATTATTATACCATGTATGTCTTTATCAGGCATTTATGCTAATTTTAAAAAAAAATTACAAAAATATTACACAACGCTAGTGCTATGCAGGCGTGCTCCTGTCTTCTGTGAACTAGCATAGAGCTGGCTTTTTTGCACAGCTTTATCCCCTACGTGCTATGGAGTCGTGCTGCCTACTCTGATTAGCGTGCTTCATATTGCAATTTATTTTTCTTCTTCATGTGGAATTTTTGGCAGTGCTGTGGTTAATTCTTTCCCCACGCTAGGCGCCTGACTCCTACTGTGCGCAGGCTGATGAAATTATTCAGCTCTGAATGACTTTGCCAGTGCTGCTTGTAATATTATACTACTGAGGGGATAAGATTGCTATTAAATTCCAAGAGACAAGAGTTTTTGCTTACAATCAGTTTTCCCAAAGGATCCTTTTGAATACCGTAACAAAGCAATCTCTATCATGGTGTATAGATCACCAGTCCATTTTTCTGAGGACTTCTTTTGTCCATCCAACTTGAACAATAATCACGTCAGAGTACAGTACGGGTGTTCAAGAGAGCACAGGGAGTTTGGTCTCCTCAGGAGGCGAGGTTACCAATAAATCTACTATAACTCTGTGCAATCTCCATGGCTTTTCAGAGCTGGCCTCTTCTGAAAGAGGAGTCTTATCTGTGTGTTCAATAGGACAATATCACAGCTGTGGCTTATATCAATCATCAAGGGGAAATGCGCAGTTCCTCAGCGATGAAGGAGGTTTCTTGAATTCTAAATTGGGTAGAAAACAATTTCTGCATCATTTCTGCAATTCATATTCCAGGCATGAACAACTGGAAGGCAGATTATCTCAGTCGCCAATCCCTTCACTCAGGGGAAGAAGTGGGGTCTTCCAGAGATAGACTTGATGGCTTCTCTTTTAAAGAACAAGCTTCCCAGATACTTAGCAAGATCCAGGGATCCTTAGGTAGAGTTTGTAGATGGTCTAGTAGTTCCTGTGTCTTTTTGTCTTGCATGCATCTTTCCACCAACTGTTCTGCTTTCAAGCAGGAGCTATCGTCAGTAATACTGATGGCTCCAACTTGGCCACACAAAACTTGTTTTGCAGACCTAGTATAGATGTCCTGATTTACTCCATGGTCTCTTCATCTACGTCAAAACCTATTGTTCCAAGGTCCATTTTATCATCAAAATCTTGAGTCATGGCTTTTTCTGATGCGGTTTTAAATACCTTGATTCAGGTCAGAAAGCCTGTCAAAAGGAAGATCTTTCACAAAGTATGGAAAGTTTTCCTTTTCTGGTGTGAAAAACAAGGTTTTAATTAGCATTCTTTCAGGATTCCTAGAATTCTTCCGATCTTACAAGAAGGTTTAGATATGGGCGTATCTGTTGGCTCTTTGAAAGGTCAAATTTTGCCCCTTTTGGTTTTATGCAATAAAAAAAAATGCTAAACTTCCTGACATTCAAAGTTTTGTTCAGGCTTTAGTCAGGTTGAAATCAGTCATTAAAACAACTTTTCCCCATTGAATCCTTAAATTGGTTTTAAGAGTCCTACATGGCTCTTAGTTTGAACATATACATGTTTTTAACATTCAGCTTCTGTTTCCTTTAGCAATTTCTTCTGCCAGAAGAGTTTCTGAATTGTCTGCTCTTTCTTGTGCGCCTCCTTATCTGGTTTTCGACCAGGATAAGGCGGTTTTAAGGACTACATTACATTGTTTGCCAAAAGTAGTTTCTTCAGACATCATCAATAGTGAAAATGTAGTTCCATCTCTTTGTCCTAATCATCACAATTCCAAAGAAAGACTTCTACATAATGTAGGTGTAGTTAGAGCTTTATAATTGAATCTAAAGGCTACAAAAGATATTAAACTATTATGGGTCCACACCACGGCAAGAAAGCCACAGCCATTACTTCTACTTCTTTGTTGAAACTCTTAATTCACTTGAAGGAGGAAAAGTCTCCCACAAAACCAAATACTGCTCATTCTACCAGTTTCCACTTCCTGGGCATTTAAAAATGAGGTAGCAAAATGGTCATCCTTACATACCTTTACTAAATTTTACCACTTGGATGTTTTTGATTCTGCTGAAGAGGATTTTGGCAGAGAATTTCTACAGACAGCAGTTTGTTCTGCCTTTTTTTTTTTTTTTAAATGTCATCCCAACCAAATTACTTGTGGACTCCACAGCTTGGGTATTAGTTACCTAGAGTAATGGACTCTTGGACTCTCACAGCCTTATGAGAGAAATTAAAATGTATGCTTACCTGATAAATTCATTGTGGTGAGTGTCCACGAGACCTGCCCAATTAATTCAATTTAGTTAATTTTTCACTGGCGGCAGTCCTAGTTTTTCACCTCATTTTCCTTGCTCTGTCCTTTCTTACCTTTCTACTTCTCCTTGCTTGGCTATACATAATACTGGCTTACCAGAGAGGTGGAAGGGATTGAGCACTATTGGAGTTTTGGGAATCTTTGCCTCCTCCTAGTGGCCAGGAGGTGAATCACAGAAGTAATTGGTTTGTGGAACATGAACATTTTATCAGGCAAGCTTAAATTTTGTTTTTGTATAAAAACTGCTCTTGACCCACGCTCCCTATAGTTAAAAAACAAATTCTGTAATCTAGATTATATTTAACATGCTACAACAAAACAACAACTAGCTAACAGAATATGCTTTTTTAAAACTTCTCTAGGGAGAGTGAAACAAGCAAAATCCTGCATTCTATTAATACACATCTTTTAAGAATTTGTTCTACTTTGCTTTATTTTTTTAATTAAGCCCTGTAGCCACTCATTCCACTCCCTATAAAGTGATCAAATGCTTATTGCAGTATTAGAATTTAATTGGTTTCACATACTCTCAGCCAATCTAGTTCAGATAAAGCAGGTATGAACATGTGGAGAAATAGAAAACACTGCTAAAGTATTTCAATTTCCAAAGCACTAAGAACACAGAGTATGTTTTTATATCCATAATATGGTTTAGCAAATAAGCATGATATTCCAAAATATATGGTGATATTAATCTGACTGAAACTGCAACAATCTACAACAGGGAGCAGTCTCATTTACCTCTGTCTTCAATTGGACACAAGCACAGACGTGGTTTTTACTGGGTTTTCAGTGGGTGTATTCCTCAACTACTCTTGATTTTCAAATCACTGACAGTCAAAATTACAGATGTACATGCCATGCATATGTAGAAAATTGAACCTCTTGCTGTGTAAAAATAGTGCCTGTTCTACAATCTCTGAAAAAAAAAAAAACGATTGTAAGCCAATGACTTGTTTTTAATGTTTTTATTAAATTGATTGACTTACGATTCATCTGGAGTCACAATCTTCACATTGTAATCGCTGAGCATACCCCCCAACTGTCCCAATTTTCAGGGTCTGTCCCCCTGTCCCGGGTTGCTAGCCATCTGTCCTGATTTGCCCCATGCATTTTTTTTAAATTCTATTGGGCCCATACTCAGAAGCAGCTGGCTTTGCTTTCACAGGGTTAGATACCTGTTAGATTCCCTGTGGAAAATTAATGGTGTGTGGGTTCAGCAGGAGTAAGAAGGCTGTATACACTCTGACCACAGATAATGGTGACCTCTCTAACCTACCTCTGGTAGTGATGATGTCTAACTCCTGGTGATAATACTAGCATGCCTTCAGTTTTATACAATGAGCAGTGCTAATACCCGGGTAACAAACAGTGGCAGCCGCAGAATGCCAGATAATGTGCTTGCCAACCCCAGGACCCCATACAATGAATTACAGATACCCATATATGATGTAGTGTGTGTGTCTCTCTGTATCCATAACTGTTTGTGTGTGTGTATCTGTATGTATAAGTTTATGCTATGTAGTGTGTGTCTGCATGTATAAATGTAAGCTATGTAGTATGTGTATCTGCATGTATAAGTGTGTATCTGCATGTATAAGTGTATACTATGTAGTGTCTGTGTATCTGCATGTATAAGTGTATGTGTCATGTATAAGTGTATGCTATATAATGTGTGTGTGTGTATCTGCATGTATAAGTGTATGCTATGTAGTGTGTGTGTGTATCTGCATGTATAAGTGTATGCTATGTAGTGTGTGTGTATATCTGCATGTATAAGTCTATGCTATGTAGTGTGGGTGTGTATCTGCATGTATAAGTGTATGCTATGTAGTGTGTGTATGTATCTGCATGTGTAAGTGTATGCTATGTAGTGTGTGTGTGTATCTGCATGTGTAAGTGTATGCTATGTAGTGTGTGTGTGTATCTGCATGTGTAAGTGTATGCTATGTAGTGTGTGTGTATCTGCATGTGTAAGTGTATGCTATGTAGTGTGTGTGTATCTGCATGTATAAGTGTATACTATGTAGTGTGTGTGTGTGTCTATCTGCATGTATAAGTGTATTATATGTAGTGTGTGTGTATCTGCATGTGTAAGTGTATACTATGTAGTGTGTGTGTATCTGCATGTGTAAGTGTATGCTATGTAGTGTGTGTGTATCTGCATGTATAAGTGTATACTATGTAGTGTGTGTGTGTGTATCTGCATGTGTACGTGTATGCTATGTAGTGTGCTACTGTGCATTTTTGCTGACTTTAAAGGCCAGAATCTAGAATATTAATGGGGAATGCAGAGAGCAGTTTTAAAGAATTTATTATTAAATGTCCAATTAAGATAAAAATATTTAGCACTGTCTTTGCAAAGGCTAATTAAATACAGAGTTCACATAGCCATACCAGTGGTTTGAGCTTGTGTTTGATTTGCTGCCTAAGTGTATTGAAATATATGACTTTATTTAGAATTTTATTTATATTACTTTGGTCTTATGATTTTTTAAGCCCCGCCCACCACATTTCAATTTTTTTGCCGCGGGGGTGGGGGTGGGGGTGGGTGTCCCTCTTTTGAATTTTGAAAAGTTGGGAGTTATGCCTGAGGGAGCATGGGTGCACCTTGGGGTGAAGCTGAAACCGGAGTTCAGTGAACTAAGACACTGGGAGTTCTCAGCATGCAATATACAGCAGATTTTGTGATGAGTTTCTTGAGAGTATCTTTATCCTTCTCTACATCACACGGGGGGAATTTGCAAGTTGTCTGCACTAAGAGGCGCTCTTTTTTGTGCTTTTGTATTGCAGTGTTTACATTAAACTATTACTCAAGCACATTTATGTGTCCAGTATTTTTGTGAAATTTTACCGGACAGCCTTCTAAAATACCAGACAACTGGCAACCCTATTAGTCAGACAAAGAGATAGTGTTAGTAATTAGGGGACAACTGAATTCACTAGCTGAGTGGGTTAATTTCAAGCAAGTTTCCAAAATCAGAATAGAGTGCAACCTATCACTCTTCATTTGTGGTGTTTGACGACCTGGTGCCAAATCCGGTAATAACAGTAAATTATGTCAGAATGAAAAATTAGCAACATATTACTCTATTAGCAATAACAGTGTATAAGAGTGAGCTGTAGGTTAGCACGTGTGTCACAAACAAATAATGTAACCATAGAAAGAACTACATGAGACATAGCCCAAGAGATAGAGAACAGAATACTATAGGTGTGTGTGGCTTTGAAAAAGAGCATATGGGTTGTATTTAATTGCTAAATAAATATTTTGCTAACATACCGGTATTATATTTTTATCTGAAATGAGCCAACTACATCTGCAGCGGTATATTGGGGGAAAACAGATTAAAACAGGACCAAGAAATAAAGAGTGGGACAGAACCATAAGCTGCTTTATTGTTTGTGAATATTCAAGTAGCCTAGTAAAGCTTCTAAAACCAATGAACCTAGAGTGTCACATGGGTTTCAATAATACATGCGTGACAAGTGTTGCAAAGAAAAAAACGAATAAAAAAATGCTGCCCATAGAAGACACTGGCATTTCTGCTTCGACAGTACTGGTACGTCTACTAAATGTCATCCAGCTGGTATGTTACCAACATGAAGTCATTTTATAAGCCTCTGTAAAATAAATATATAAAGACCCTGCTATCAACAGAATTATATATGAACGCTTCTGAAGGCTGTTTTGTTTAATGACACTAGGTGTCAGCATTGGCCCCATTGTGTATATAAATAGTAGCTTAGAGTCCAGATGGCTTATTATTGTATGCAAAAAGAAATTGATTTGTGTTAGAACATTTTATACAATATTACTGCACTATTGCTTGGGTAAACATATAGTTAAAGGGACATGCTACTCAAATGTCGAATCACTTTAAAGTGATGCAGCATATCTGAAAAAAGCTGACTACAAAATATCACCTGTAAAAAAAAGTATTTTACCTTAAAATTACCTCAGCAGTCACATAACAAATGGACTTAATATATCCAATCAGGATGCTTGTCCTGGGACTTACAAGGGAGCATGCATCTGGCATGTGCAGCAGTCATTTTATTTCCCTCTGTTTATTGTGAAATCTCACAAACAATACTGTGAAATCCCATGAGATCACAGAAAAGCAAAGTGTGAACTCAGCACTAAAGGTGCTTTTTTGTTGTTTTTTCCCCCCATCATGCAGATGACGGTAAATAGAGTAACCGAGCACCTACTCTGGTAATCTAAAGACATTATTACAGTAAAATATCTTCTCTTTTAACATACAGATGCTCATGTGATATTTTATAGTCAGATTTTGAGATATTTTGTATCACTGAAGAGTTGCCAAATTTTCTGGGGGAAAATACGGGCCATGCTCATTAGCATTAATATCAGCTACACAGCAGTAAACAGCCAAAGACAACATGCATATATGTGTAACCACCAATCACCAGCTAGTTCCCAGTAGTGCTCCTGAGCCCTACCTTGGTATGCTTTTTTTCTCCCCTTAATTTATTTTATTAACATAGTTCTACGATTACAATACAAGGAGAAAAGAAAGATCAGTTCCATTGACTTTGTATACACTAGACACATCACAGAACTGATTCCAGGTACCGAAATATATATTATTCATGGTTTCTCCATAAATTGTATCAATGAGTGGGTCATATTAGGGTTGTTGAAAATATTGCAAATTAGACCGGTGCACTTGAATGTGTAATAAATCAGCGATTTTGCAAACCTTGGTATGCCTTTTAATAAAGGATACGAAGAGAACAAAGTAAATCTGATATTAAAAGTAAGTAAAAAAAACGCTCTTAAAAAAAATGAATGCTCTACCTGAACCATGAAAATTTAAATTGTAACTCTTATATCCCTTTAATTGTCCTCAACAGAAGACATAGATAACTTTGCATTTAATATTTTAAAATATACATCTACATTTTATTTTCAGGCTAATCTTTGCTTTGGATACCTCACTATAACTATATATTTACAGTTTAAAGGGACATAAAACCCAAAACATTTCCCTTCATGAATCAGATAGAGCAAACTATTTTGAACAACTTTCCAATTTACTTCTATTATCAAATCGTCTTTGTTTTTGTGTTATCCTTTGTTAAAAAGCAGGAAAGCAAGTTTAGGAGCGTGAACGTGTCTGAGGCACTATATTGCAGCAGTTTTGCAACAATATTATATATTATAATTATCCTCTTGTTGTAGATGCACTTCTTTGTTTTTGTTTTTAATGTTATAAATTAGCAACTAGATGGCAGCATTATTTCCTGTCATTTAGTGCTCCAGATATGTGCACGCTACCTATCTAGATATCTCTTCAACAAATAACACCAAGAGAACAAAGCACATTTGATAATAGACATAGATTGCAAACTTTTTTATTACTGTAATCTCTATCTGAATCACAAATGAAAAATTGTGATGTTTCATGTCCCTTTAATGACCCTTTAAATATTTCTCAGCTCTGAATGAACAATTTCACCTGTCATTTTGTATGACTGCAACACTAAGGAGCTCTTGTCAGACAAAGAGTTAATATAACAACTGTTGATGTCAATCAAACACACAAAGCAGGCACAGCCAGGGTAACTGCTTAAGAGATGGTGCCCTCAGAGGGGATGTGAAATGACCTGTTTATTTCCCTGTAATAGGGTATAGGATGTGCAGCTGGCCGCTGATGTCAGACCCAGGAACAGTTATTTCTGGCCCTATGCCTTTATGTTAATGTGCCAACTGACACGGTAGATGGGAAAGAGAGACAGAACCAGCGTTCTCTGTTAAAGGGACATGCTTATAAAAAATGTAACATCTAAAATAAAATATTCTTTCTTTTTAAATTCCAGTGCTCCTGTGCTAAATAGAACCAACTTTCTATGTGTGCGTTTTCCATATTAGTTAAAGAACAGTGTCCCGGGACTCATTTGTAAAAAAAAATCATCTATTTCCTTCCTTCCTTCCTACTTTAATCAATGTTTAAAACACACCATGATTTGTGTGATTACCTCACAGAACAAGCACTTGATATGATGAGGGTATGCCATGATACAAGCACTGAAAGGGTTAATACATTATGCACAGTGGTTCCCTGAACAGGACTGGACTGTTTCACATACATTTTTACATCTACTTCTAATTAGAGAAGGGTGTTGTCATTAAGTAGAATACAAGACCTACTGTAACACACCTTTGAGCACGTCAGGGCAGTGACTTCCTGGCTCTGTGGCATATCTGTGTATTGTACGTACTCTGCCCTCTGTGACCTCCCCTTACACTGCATGACCTACAGAGATACCAGGGGAACTAATGAAGCTCCAGTTGCTTAACACCTTTTCTATATCTTGTTACAAGCAGCTATAAAACGTTTCAAGCAAAGGCTACAACTATTTTAGCGACAGCTTTTATCTTGTATGTTAAACACTTAGGTGGTTTTGCATAACACATTTTTACAGCTGCTTTAGTTATGTTATCACTGTTTTGTATGATTAGTATTAAAAAGGGACAGTAAAGTCATAATTACATTTTTTATTCAGATAGAGCAACATTCCAGTTTACTTAAATTATCAAATTTGTTTTGTTCTCTTAGTACCCTTTGTTGAAAAGCATAACAAGGTAGGCTTGGTTAGTGATTGAGGGCTGCACATGTATTCCTCTTGTCGTTGGCTCAACCAATGTGTTCAGCGTACGCCCAGTAGTACATAGTTTCTCAAATTTGTTTTGTTCTATTAATACATGTTGCTAAAGGCCCCGGGAGCAGCAAAGTATTGTGGGGAGCTAGTTGTTGATTGGTAGCTGCCCATATATGTCTTATGTCATTGGCTCACTCCATGCATAGTGCATTGCTGCTCCTAGTTAGGTTTACTCTTTAACAAAGGATACCAGAACAAAGCAAATACGAAAATATAAGAGCAACATTTTTTAAAACTGTTTGCGCTCTATCTGAATAATTTAAAGTTAAATTTTGTTGTTACTTTCAACCTTTAAAGGCAGATTAAACACCTAATACATTTTATGAACGTCCCGTGCAGCCATTTTGGAACCTAGATTACACGGCAGGTATCTGAAAGACAGTTGCTACACATGAAATATAGTGAAAGTTAGATGTCTGCATGGTTGCACTAGAGCGAGGTGGGAAATAACCTCAGTACTATGCTTACAAAACGTATGAAGTGTTTAATGTCCCTTTAATAGAGCCACCACCCTTTACAGCCATCAGTCTTGGCCACATTGCATTTTCAGAACAATGTCACAAAACACTGCTGTAATAATATCTGTACAGTTGTTTCTATTTGAAATAGTTTGCTTTGCTAAATGAAACCAATACCCATTTCTCTCAAGAATAAGCCCATTCAAATGGTCGGAAGAGCAGACTCTCTTTATAGACAAAGTACAATACACAGGTACTGAAACTTTCATTGTGTGTGGTGGATTCAATGAGCAAAGCCAGATGTTTAAATCACATGAATAAACCTAATGGAGCAGTTTCTAATACATTTAATACTATCAAGCTGGTATGATAAATCATTAATGGCAAACACAATTTACAGTACAGTATCCCTTTAAGGGGTTATATCACAGGTGCATATGTTTCAGCCAATCAGTGGCCCAAGCTTCAAATATTTATGCAGCAGTGATTTAACCCAAAGTATCCAGGTGTATTTCAATGTACTTCTGGTATCTTCATTCACTTGGCAACCTTTGCTGGAAAACAAATAGGAAGGCTGAGGAGCAGCAACAAAATACTGGGAGCTAGCTGGTGATTGATGATTAAAGGGACAGTCTACACCAGAATTGTTATTGTTTTAAAATATAGATAATCCCTTTTATTAACCATTCCCCAGTTTTGCATAACCAACACAGTTATATTAATATACTTTTCACCTCTGTGATTACCTTGTATCTAAGCCTCTGCAGACTGCCCCTTTATTTCAGTTCTTTTGACAGACTTGCAGTTTAGCCAATCAGTGCCTGCTCCCAGATAACTTCACGTGCACAAGCACAGTGTTATCTATATGAAACACATGAACTAACACCCTCTAGTGGTGAAAACCTGTTAAAATGCATTCTGAAAAGAGGTGGCCTTCAAGGTCTAAGAAATTAGCATATGAACCTCCTAGGTTAAGCTTTCAACTAAGAATATCAAGAGAACAAAGCAAAATTGGTGATAAAAGTAAATTGGAAAATTGTTTAAAATCACATGCTCTATCTGAATCATGAAAGTTTATTTTGGCCTAGACTGTCCCTTTAAAGGCTGCACACATAAGCCTCTTATTAGCTTGCCAGATGTGTTCAGCTAGCTCACAGTAGTGTATTACTCATCTGTAGCTGACTGTGTTAAAGGGATATGAAACCAAAAAATGTTCTTTTGTGATTCAGACAGAGCATACCATTTTAAAAATGTTTCTAATTTATTTATTTTAACAAATTTGCTTAGTTCCCATGATATCCGGTGTTGAAGAGATACCTGGGTAAGTGTCTGGAGCACTAGATGACAGGAAATAGTGCTTCCGTCTACTGCTCTTGCAAATGGATAACATTCTTGCAAAACTGCTGCCACATAGTGCTCCAAAAATGGGCCGGCTCTTAAACATGCATTCCTGCTTTTCAACAAATGATACCAAGAGAACGTAGACACATTGATAATAGAAGTAAAAGAGAAAGATGTTTAAAATTGCATGTTCTATCTAAGTCATGAAAGAAAAATGCTGGGTTTTATATACCTTTAACTATGTGAAGGAGTTAAACAAGACATACGCAAGCAACAGTGCAATAATAAAGTCCTCCAGCACATTAGGATTAAGTCCCTTGTTGGTAGTCCTGAACATTAAAAGGGTTAATTCACAGCTGCTGCTTTGTTCCACAATCCCTACAGAAGCCAAAAAGCAAAATCTGTAACAAAATGCTGCAAATCACACAGGCGGTTAAGGCAGTTTGAAACATCTTGAAGAAAACTCAGGTTACTAACATTCCTTGTTGGCCTCTCTAGGGGACACAGGACAAACACAAATTGTATACAAATTCAAGAGATGTTTAAAGGGACAGGAAAATCAAAATTTCATGATTCAGTCAGAGCATGTGGTTTTAAACAACTTCCCAATTTACTATTCTATTGTCTACTTTGATTTGTTCTCTTGTTATAATTTGTTGAAAGGCATACCAATGTAGGTTAGGAGCTAGCTGCTGATTGGAGGCTGCACATATATGCTTCTTGCCATTGGTTCACTCAATGTGTTCAGCTAGCTCCCAGTAGTGCATTGCTGCTCCTTCAACAACGGATTCCAAGAAAGTAAAGCAAATTGATAAGACATAAATTGTGAAGTTGTTTAAAATTGTGGTACTCATGGCAAATCTGCTGAAATACTACCACTGTGTTACCACCATACTGATTAGTTTAATTATAGTCAGTCTGGTTGATAAGGAAACCTCCCACAGAATTATTGGTGGACAAGGCAAGCTGCCAAAATCTGAATAAAATTACTTTTTGTTTTCAATCAGGGTTTTTAAAACACTAGTACACCTTAAAGGGATACTAAACCCAAATTGTTTTCTTTTATCATTCAGATAGAGCATGCAATTATAAGAAACATTCTAATTTACTGCTATTATCAATTTTTTTATTCTCTTGCTATCTTTATTTGAAAAGCAGGAATGTAAAGCATCTACATCTAGCCACCAATCAGCAAGCACAACCCAGGTGCTGAACCAAAAATGGTCCGGCTCCTAAGTTTACATTTCTGCTTTTCAAATAAAGATAGCAAGAGAATGAAGAAAAATTGATAATAGCAGTAAATTAGAAAGTTGATTAAATTGCATGCTCTATCTGAATCATGAAAGAAAAAAATTAGGTTTAGTATCCCTTTAAAATACTAATCTTTACATTCAGCAAAGAAACCAATGAAGACCGTTTTTTTTGTCTTTCCAAAGCTTATGTCAGACTTTAAAACAATGTAATTATAATACGTTTAGAGAATATAGAAATAACAGCATATACAATGTCGTTCCTTACTGGACAAAAATGTACAATATTTAAAAGTCCTGCAAAATACAAATCATGAATATTTAACACAAACATCAAATAAGCAGCTATAGATAAGAAGCATTTGTCTGTGATCTATAACAAATAAGTCTAACGGTCTCATCATGAAATTAAACATAACACAATGAACCTACACTGAGATTTCATTTATTCCAGGAATGAAAACTGAAACTCACCAATGATACAAGGCTGGCTTAGCCCTTACGATAATTCTCTTCTCCTAGAAATTGTGATAATTTAAGTCACAGATATCTCAATTAAGCCTTGGAAAACTGCTCCATTTCATGCAAAATAAACTTCTGTTTCACAATCAAGTTCCTTTGTTTGCTGTCACAAACCTTAGATGGAAGTTAATTTTCCAATCAATTTCCGTGAACGTCTTTATCTCTGCTTTCACCTACACATCAGACTGTTGCTATGGTAACCGCTGGTATAGCAGTTTCCGAATATAACAAATATACCTTCACACATTGATTACCAATATTCTGCTGCAAACATATTATTTAGTTACAAAAGTGAGACAGTTATTTCAACGGTTTCAGAAAGGATTTCCCAGTGGGTAGCCGTAATGAGAACTGAGAAGACTATTTTTAAAATCTTAACACAACAAAAACATAATTTATGCTTACCTGATAAATTTATTTCTCTTGTAGTGTATCCAGTCCACGGATCATCCATTACTTGTGGGATATTCTCCTTCCCAACAGGAAGTTGCAAGAGGATCACCCACAGCAGAGCTGCTATATAGCTCCTCCCCTCACTGTCATATCCAGTCATTCGACTGAAACAAGCCGAGAAAGGAGAAACCATAGGGTGCAGTGGTGACTGTAGTTTAATTAAAATTTAGACCTGCCTGAAAAGGACAGGGCGGGCCGTGGACTGGATACACTACAAGAGAAATAAATTTATCGGGTAAGCATAAATTATGTTTTCTCTTGTTAAGTGTATCCAGTCCACGGATCATCCATTACTTGTGGGATATCAATACCAAAGCTAAAGTACACGGATGATGGGAGGGACAAGGCAGGAGCTTAAACGGAAGGAACCACTGCCTGTAGAACCTTTTCTCCCAAAAACAGCCTCCGAAGAAGCAAAAGTATCAAATTTGGAAAATTTGGAAAAAGTATGAAGGGAAGACCAAGTTGCAGCCTTGCAAATCTGTTCAACAGAGGCCTCATTTTTGAAGGCCCAGGTGGAAGCCACAGCTCTAGTAGAATGAGCTGTAATCCTTTCAGGAGGCTGCTGTCCAGCAGTCTCATAGGCTAAACGGATTATACTCCGAAGCCAAAAAGAAAGATAGGTTGCCGAGGCCTTCTGACCTCTCCTCTGTCCAGAGTAAACAACAAACAGTTTAGATGTTTGGCGAAAATCTTTAGTAGCCTGTAAGTAAAACTTCAAGGCACGGACTACGTCTAGATTATGCAAAAAACGTTCCTTCTTTGAAGAAGGATTAGGACATACAGGGAGAGGGAGTGCAGAATTATTAGGCAAATGAGTATTTTGACCACATCATCCTCTTTATGGATGTTGTCTTACTCCAAGCTGTATAGGCTCGAAAGCCTACTACCAATTAAGCATATTAGGTGATGTGCATCTCTGTAATGAGAAGGGGTGTGGTCTAATGACATCAACACCCTATATCAGGTGTGCATAATTATTAGGCAACTTCCTTTCCTTTGCCAAAATGGGTCAAAAGAAGGACTTGACAGGCTCAGAAAAGTCAAAAATAGTGAGATATCTTGCAGAGGGATGCAGCACTCTTAAAATTGCAAAGCTTCTGAAGAGTGATCATTGAACAATCAAGCGTTTCTTTCAAAATAGTCAACAGGGTTGCAAGAAGCGCGTGGAAAAAACCAAGGCGCAAAATAACTGCCCATGAACTGAGAAAAGTCAAGCGTGCAGCTGCCAAGATGCCACTTGCCACCAGTTTGGCCATATTTCAGAGCTGCAACATCACTGGAGTGCCCAAAAGCACAAGGTGTGCAATACTCAGAGACATGGCCAAGGTAAGAAAGGCTGAAAGACGACCACCACTGAACAAGACACACAAGCTGAAACGTCAAGACTGGGCCAAGAAATATCTCAAGACTGATTTTTCTAAGGTTTTATGGACTGATGAAATGAGAGTGAGTCTTGATGGACCAGATGGATGGGCCCGTGGCTGGATTGGTAAAGGGCAGAGAGCTCCAGTCCGACTCAGACGCCAGCAAGGTGGAGGTGGAGTACTGGTTTGGGCTGGTATCATCAAAGATGAGCTTGTGGGGCCTTTTCGGGTTGAGGATGGAGTCAAGCTCAACTCCCAGTCCTACTGCCAGTTTCTGGAAGACACCTTCTTCAAGCAGTGGTACAGGAAGAAGTCTGCATCCTTCAAGAAAAACATGATTTTCATGCAGGACAATGCTCCATCACACGCGTCCAAGTACTCCACAGCGTGGCTGGCAAGAAAGGGTATAAAAGAAGAAAATCTAATGACATGGCCTCCTTGTTCACCTGATCTGAACCCCATTGAGAACCTGTGGTCCATCATCAAATGTGAGATTTACAAGGAGGGAAAACAGTACACCTCTCTGAACAGTGTCTGGGAGGCTGTGGTTGCTGCTGCACGCAATGTTGATGGTGAACAGATCAAAACACTGACAGAATCCATGGATGGCAGGCTTTTGAGTGTCCTTGCAAAGAAAGGTGGCTATATTGGTCACTGATTTGTTTTTGAATGTCAGAAATGTATATTTGTGAATGTTGAGATGTTATATTGGTTTCACTGGTAAAAATAAATAATTGAAATGTGTATATATTTGTTTTTTGTTAAGTTGCCTAATAATTATGCACAGTAATAGTCACCTGCACACACAGATATCCCCCTAAAATAGCTATAACTAAAAACAAACTAAAAACTACTTCCAAAACTATTCAGCTTTGATATTAATGAGTTTTTTGGGTTCATTGAGAACATGGTTGTTGTTCAATAATAAAATTAATCCTCAAAAATACAACTTGCCTAATAATTCTGCACTCCCTGTAATGATGGAACAACAATATCTTGATTGATAGTCTTGTTAGAAACCACCTTAGGTAAAAACCCAGGTTTTGTACGCAGAACAACTTTATCTGAATGAAAGATCAGATAAGGAGAATCACAATGTAAGGCAGATAACTCCGAGACTCTTCGAGCCGAGGAAATAGCCATCAGAAAAAGAACTTTCCATGAAAGAAGTTTGATATCAATAGAATGAAGGGGTTCAAACGGAACCAAGTTTAAGCTCCATGGAGGAGCAACAGGTTTAAACACAGGCTTAATTCTAACTAAAGCCTGACAAAATGCCTGAACGTCTGGAACTTCTGCCAGACGCTTGTGTAAAAGAATAGACAGAGCAGAAATCTGTCCCTTTAAAGAACTAGCTGATAATCCTTTGTCCAAACCCTCTTGGAGGAAGGACAATATCCTAGGAATCCTAACCCTACTCAATGAGTAATTCTTGGATTCACACCAATGAAGATATTTATGCCATATCTTGTGGTAAATTTTCCTGGTGACAGGCTTTCGTGCCTGTATTAAGGTATCAATTGCTGACTCGGAGAAACCACGCTTTGATAGGATCAAGCGTTCAATCTCCATGCAGTCAGTCTCCATGCAGTCAGTCTCAGAGAAAGTAGATTCGGATGATTGAAAGGACCTTGTATTAGAAGGTCTTGTCTCAGAGGCAGAGTCCATGGTGGAAAGGATGACATGTCCACTAGGTCTGCATACCAGGTCCTACGTGGCCAAGCAGGCGCTATCAATATTACCGATGCTCTTTCCTGTTTGATTTTGGCAATCAGACGAGGGAGCAGAGGAAACGGTGGAAACACATAAGCCAGGTTGAAGAACCAAGGCGCTGCTAGAGCATCTATCAGTGCCGCTTCTGGGTCCCTGGACCTGGATCCGTAACAAGGAAGCTTGGCGTTCTGGCGAGATGCCATGAGATCCAATTCTGGTTTGCCCCAACGGAGAACCAATCTAGCAAACACCTCCGGATTGAGTTCCCATTCCCCCGGATGAAAAGTCTGACGACTTAGAAAATCAGCCTCCCAGTTCTCTACACCTGGGATATGGATCGCTGACAGGTGGCAAGAGTGAGTCTCTGCCCAGTGAATTATCTTGGAGACTTCTGACATCGCTAGGGAACTCCTGGTTCCCCCTTGATGGTTGATGTAAGCCACAGTCGTGATGTTGTCCGACTGAAATCTGATGAACCTCAGTGTTGCTAGCTGAGGCCAAGCCAGAAGAGCATTGAATATTGCTCTTAACTCCAGAATATTTATTGAAAGGAGTTTCTCCTCCTGAGTCCATGAACCCTGAGCCTTCAGGGAGTTCCAGACTGCACCCCAACCTAGAAGGCTGGCACCTGTTGTTACAATTGTCCAATCTGGTCTGCGAAAGGTCATACCCTTGGACAGATGGGCCCGAGATAACCACCAGAGAAGAGAATCTCTGGTTTCCTGATCCAGATTTAGTAGAGGGGACAAATCTGTGTAGTCCCCATTCCACTGACTGAGCATGCATAATTGCAGCGGTCTGAGATGCAGGCGCACAAATGGCACTATGTCCATCACCGCTACCATTAAGCCTATTACTTCCATGCACTGAGCCACCGTGGGGCGCGGAATGGAGTGAAGAACACAGCAAGCATTTAGAAGTTTTGATAACCTGGACTCCGTCAGGTAAATTTTCATTTCTACAGAATCTATTAGAGTCCCAAGGAAGGAAACTCTCGTGAGAGGAGATAGAGAACACTTTTCTTCGTTCATTTTCCACCCATGCGACCTCAGGAATGCCAGAACTATCTCTGTATGAGATTTGGCAATTTGAAAGCTTGATGCCTGTATCAGGATATCGACCAGGTAAGGAGCCACCGCTATGCCTCGCGGTCTTAGGACCGCCAGAAGTGAGCCCAGAACCTTTGTAAAAATTCTTGGGGCTGTAGCCAACCCGAATGGAAGAGCTACAAATTGGTAATGCCTGTCTAGAAAGGCAAACCTCAGGAACTGATGATGATTCTTGTGAATCAGAATGTGAAGGTAGGCATCCTTTAAGTCCACTGTGGTCATGTACTGACCCTCTTGAATCATGGGTAAAATGGTTCGAATAGTTTCCATCTTGAATGACGGAACTCTGAGGAATTTGTTTAGGATCTTTAAATCCAAAATTGGTCTGAAGGTTCCCTCTTTTTTGGGAACCACAAACAGATTTGAATAAAACCCCTGTCCTTGTTCCGTCCGCAGAACTGGATGGATCACTCCCATTACAAGGAGATCTTGTACGCAGTTTAGGAATGCCTCTTTCTTTATCTGGTTTGCAGATAATCTTGAAAGGTGAAATCTCCCTTGTGGAGGAGAAGCTTTGAAGTCCAGAAGATATCCCTGAGATATGATCTCCAACGCCCAGGGATCCTGAACATCTCTTGCCCACACCTGGGTGAAAAGAGAGAGTCTGCCCCCTACTAGATCCGTTGTCGGATAGGGGGCCGCTCCTTCATGCTGTCTTAGAGGCAGCAGCAGGCTTTCTGGCCTGCTTGCCCTTGTTCCAGGACTGGTTAGGTTTCCAGGCCTGCTTGGATTGAGCAAAAGTTCCCTCTTGTTTTGAAGCAGAGGAAGTTGATGCTGCACCTGCCTTGAAATTTCGAAAGGCACGAAAATTAGACTGTTTGGCCTTTGATTTGGTCCTGTCCTGAGGAAGGGTATGACCCTTACCTCCAGTAATGTCAGCAATAATTTCTTTCAAACCAGGCCCGAATAAGGTCTGCCCCTTGAAAGGAATGTTGAGTAATTTAGAATTTGAAGTCACATCAGCTGACCAGGATTTGAGCCATAGCGCCCTATGCGCCTGGATGGCGAATCCGGAATTCTTAGCCGTTAGTTTAGTCAAATGAACAATGGCATCAGAAACAAATGAGTTAGCTAGCTTAAGAGTTCTAAGCTTGTCAACAATTTCAGTCAATGGAGCTGTATGGATGGCCTCTTCCAGGGCCTCAAACCAGAATGCCGCCGCGGCCGTGACCAGCGCAATGCATGCAAGGGGCTGTAAAATAAAATCTTGTTGAATAAACATTTTCTTAAGGTAACCCTCTAATTTTTTTATCCATTGGATCTGAAAAAGCACAACTGTCCTCAACCGGGATAGTGGTACGCTTTGCTAAAGTAGAAACTGCTCCCTCCACCTTAGGGACAGTCTGCCATAAGTCCTGTGTAGTGGCATCTATTGGAAACATATTTATAAGTATAGGAGGTGGGGAAAAGGGGACACGAGGTGGGGAAAAGGGCCTATCCCACTCCTTACTAATAATTTCTGTAAGCCTTTTAGGTATTGGAAAAACATCAGTACTCACCGGCACTGCATAGTATTTATCCAGCCTACACAATTTCTCTGGCACTGCAATTGTGTCACAGTCATTCAGAGCAGCTAATACCTCCCCAAGCAATACACGGAGGTTCTCAAGCTTAAATTTAAAATTAGAAATCTCTGAATCAGGTCTCCCCGATTCAGAGACGTCACCCACAGACTGAAGCTCTCCGTCCTCAGGTTCTGCATATTGTGACGCAGTATCAGACATGGCTCTTACAGCATCTACGCGCTCTGTATCTCGTCTAACCCCAGAGCTATCGCGCTTGCCTCTCAATTCAGGCAATCTGGATATTACCTCTGACAGGGTATTATTCATGATTGCAGCTATGTCCTGCAAAGTAATCGCTATGAGCGTCCCTGATGTACTTGGCGCCATATTAGCGTGCGTCCCTTGAGCGGGAGGCGAAGGGTCCGACACGTGGGGAGAGTTAGTCGGCATAACTTCCCCCTCGACAGACCCCTCTGGTGACAATTCTTTTATAGATAAAGACTGATCTTTACTGTTTAAGGTGAAATCAATACATTTAGTACACATTCTCCTATGGGGCTCCACCATGGCTTTTAAACATAATGAACAAGTATCCTCTGTTTCAGACATGTTTGTACAGACTAGCAATGAGACTAGCAAGCTTGGAAAACACTTTAAACAAGTTTACAAGCAATATAAAAAACGTTACTGCACCTTTAAGAAACACAAATTTTGTCAAAAAAAGCCCTCCAGTGATGTCCTGGATCATGCAGAGGGAAGCTGAGTGTCTCTGTCAGTATTTTTATCTGCACAGAAAAGCACCAAAAAAGGCCCCTCCCACTCATATTACAACAGTGGAAAGCCTAAGGAAACTGTTACTAGGCAAAATTCAAGCCAGCCATGTGGAAAAAAACTAGGGCCCAATAAGTTTTATCACCAAATACATATAAAAACGATTAAACATGCCAGCAAACGTTTTATATTACATTTTTATAAGAGTATGTATATCTATTAATATGCCTGATACCAGTCGCTATAACTGCATTGAAGGCTTTACTTACATTAGTTCGGTATCAGCAGCATTTTCTAGCAAATTCCATCCCTAGAAAAATATTAACTGCACATGCCTTATTGCAGGAAAACCTGCACGCCATTCCCTCTCTGAAGTTACCTCACTCCTCAGAATATGTGAGAACAGCCATGGATCTTAGTTACTTCTGCTAAGATCATAGAAAACGCAGGCAGATTGTTCTTCTAAATACTGCCTGAGATAAACAGTACACTCCGGCACCATTTAAAAATAACAAACTTTTGATTGAAGAATAAACTAAGTATAAAACACCACACTCCTCTTACGACCTCCATCTTGGTTGAGGCTTGCAAGAGAATGACTGGATGTGACAGTTAGGGGAGGAGCTATATAGCAGCTCTGCTGTGGGTGATCCTCTTGCAACTTCCTGTTGGGAAGGAGAATATCCCACAAGTAATGGATGATCCGTGGACTGGATACACTTAACAAGAGAAAAACTAGGCCCCAATAAGTTTTGTCACCAAACATATCAGCAGAATTTTATAGCAAATTCCATCCCTAGAAAAATATTAACTGCACATACCTTATTGCAGGAAAACCTGCATGCCATTCCCTCTCTGAAGTTACCTCACTCCTCAGAATATGTGAGAACAGCAATGGATCTTAGTTACTTCTGCTAAGATCATAGAAATCACAGGCAGATTCTTCTTCTAATGCTGCCTGAGATGAAACAGTACACTCCGGTACCATTTAAAAATAACAAACTTTTGATTGAAGTTAAAAAAACTAACTATAATACACCACTCTCCTCTTACTACGTCCATCTATGTTGAGAGTTGCAAGAGAATAACTGAATATGGCAGTGAGGGGAGGAGCTATATAGCAGCTCTGCTGTGGGTGATCCTCTTGCAACTTCCTGTTGGGAAAAAGAATATCCCACAAGTAATGGATGATCCGTGGACTGGATACACTTAACAAGAGAAAAGACTGCCAACCAGACAGGATGTATTTTCCTGTAAAAAATTATGAATTCTGTTGTCTTTTAACAAACATCTAGAATAAGAGTTGAAAGTTGATACACTCCAGGACAAACAGTTGAAGACCTGAGCTCATGAACAAATAAATATCAAGGGGTTTACATAACATTTAACTAAAAAAATGTATACAAGTATACAATAACAATATAATATTAATGATAATAATGTGATTAGCTCCTTTGATGCTATAACATTTTATACCCGATTTGCAAAAGCTATTTTTACTTATTGCATTCACATATTACTATTTGTATGGCACATAAAAAATAAAGTATAATTTCTGTAACAGACAAAGAAGTTTAAAAAAAAAAAAATTACATAAATAACCAACTGTTGGAAAAAGAAATTTAAAAAAAAAAATAAAAAAAAAATTGGCAAAGCAGCTAGGGATTATTTCCTGTATATTTCAGACAGACACTTTATTGTTCCACATTTAGCAACAGCTTATTTCCCAAAACATCAACATTTAACATCCTATACATATTACTGTTCAATAAAAATTGTCATCTTGCATCATTTTGCAATTTGTACAGAAAATGTATCAAGGACTATTATATTATATTATATTACCATATGAAGACAGACAACCGAGACTGCTTGGGCTTCCAATATGTCGGACGTAGATCTACATCATGCGGTATGATGGGCATATAATGCATGACGTAGATCTACATCCAAATGGCTTAAGGGGTTAAATTAGCAGTGCTAATCACAGGATCCTGCTGTGTAACTAACGCTGCTGATTGGATAAGGGACAGTTTATAAAGTGTGATACAACCCTAATTCCAAAAAAGTTGGGACAGTATGGAAAATTAAGAAAAAAAAAGTCATTTTAAAATTCAGTTCACCCTGTACTATATTGAAAACACATTATTTGATGTTTAACTTTGTGAATTTAATGCATTTTTGAAAATATACACTCATTTCAAATTTGATGACTGCATCACGTTCCAAAAATGTTGGGACAGGGTCAATTTAGGGATAATAGCAATGTGACAAGTTGAAATAAGAAAGTGATGTGAAACAGGTGAGCCAATCGTGTAATCATAGTATATAAGGAGTCTCCAAAAAGGCCTATTCTTTCAAGAGCAAGGATGAGTTGAGGCTCCCAATCTGCCAACAGATTCACCAGTGAATAATCCAACACTTTGAGAACAACATTCCACGAAGACAAATCGGTACGATTGTGGGAATTTCACCTTCTACAGTGTACAATGTAATTAAAAGATTCAAGGGATCCGGTCAAATCTCAGTGCATAAAGGGCAAGGCTGAAAACCACTTCTGAATGCGCTTGATCTCCGATCCCTCATACATCACTATCTCAAAAACCGTTATGAGTCTGTAATGGATATCCTGATATGGGCTCGGGAATACTTTGGTAAACCTTTGTCAGTCAACACCATTCACCACAACATCTACAGATGCAAGTTAAGGCTTTACTATGAAAAGCAGAAGCCATACATCAATACTGTTTAGAAGCGCTGCGGCCTTCTCTTGGCTCAGTCTCATCTGAGATGGACAGTAGCACAGTGGATTTGTGTTTTGTGGTACGACGAGTTAACATTTCAAATAGTTTTTGGAAAAAATAGCCGTTGTGTTCTCCGGACCAAAGGGGAAAAGGACCATCCAAGCTTTTATCAGCATCAGGTCCAAAAGTCAGGGTTTGTCATGGTATTGGGGGGGTGTCAGTGCCCATGGCATTGGTAACTTTCACATCTGTGAGGGTACCATTAATGCAGAAAGATATGTATACATTTTGGAGCAACATATGCTGCCATCCAGACGTCGTATTTTCCAGGGATGTCACTGCATTATCCTGCATTGTCCCTGCATTATCCTGCCCGAATTACAAGCGCATGGTTGCATAAGCAAAGAGTGCTAGCATGGCCTGCCTGCAGTCCTGACTTGTCTCCGATTGAGAGTGTGTGGCGCATTATGAAGTGCAAAATAAGGAAACAAAGGGCCGTTCAGTTGCGCAGCTGAAGACATACATAATGGATGAATGGTGGAAAATTCTGCTCTCTAAACTTAACCTACTGGGTGTCTTCAGTGCCCAAACGCTTAAAGGGACACTGAAGCCAAATTTTTTCTCTTGTGATTGAAATAGAGCATGCAATTTTAGGCAACTTTCTAATTTACTCCTATTATCACATTTTCTTCATTCTCTTGATATCTTTATTTGAAAAGCAAGAATGTAAGTTTAGATGCCGCCCCATTTTTGGTGAACAACCTGGGTTGTTCTTGCTAATTGGTGGAAAAATTCATCAACCAATAAAAAAGTGCTGTCCAGAGTCCTGAACTAAAAAAAAAAGTTTAGATGCCTTCTTTTTCAAATAAAGATAGCAAGAGAATGAAGAAAAATTTGATAATAGGAGTAAATTAGAAAGTTGCTTAAAATTGCATGCTCTATTTGAATCACTAAAGAAAAAAATTTGGGTTCAGTGTCCCTTTAATAAGTGCTAATAAAAGAAAAGGTTCCAACTTTTTTGGAACTTGTTGCAGTCATCAGATTTGAAATGAGTGTATATTTTCAAAAATACATTAAATTCACAAAGTAAAACATTAAATAATGTGTTAATAGTTTTTTGGTTTTTTCTTTAGTTTTTTTTGCATTTTCCATACTGTCCCAACTTTTTCGGAATTAGGGTTGTAAAAATTGGGGTTCTAAAATAACTGGTTTGTATAAAATAAAATCCACAAATTCTGAGGTAATATTTATTTCTCAGCATTATGTACGGTGTTTCATCAGCTAGTTATTTTGGACATTTTATCACATCCTGGTCATTAAGAAAATATTTGAAAGAGTTAGTTTGTGGGAAAATCCTGATCTAGGAGACAGTGGATTTGCGAGAGGGTCAGCTATCTGGGGAACTGCTAACATGGCCGGACTGCGTTATTTGCTCTTTGAGTGCAATTTGTTTGTGAGTATATTTATTTTTCTGGTGCGCCAGTATTTATTCAATTGAGTGCTGAAATATTGTGCCATTTTCTTTGTGTTTCTACAGTGTTTGGTGAGGTTGTAAGAAGAGTCAACTGTCACTGTGGTCATATTCTGTGAAGAAATACCCTTTGTCAGCCTCAGAGGCGTTGACGCCTGATTTTTAGTATGTTAATTCCAAGAGTACCCTAACCCTACCCGGATCTTAAAAAAATTAAAATGCCCAAGACCACATACCGTCCACACACATTTAGTGCATATGCACTTATATTTGGTACAGCACAAGTAAATCACTGCAACTTAAAAAAGGCAGACCCCCACATCACTAAAGTCTGGGCACCACGTTAGACAATGATATCATAATGTTTACTTATTATGTTATGCAGTATGTTTAAAGGGATATACTATCAATTAATTAAACACTGTATTGCAGAGCACCTGTAGGTAAAAATAAATTTTTGGAAAAAAAAGTAAAATTTGAATACAATATTTTGGGTCTGGCAAATCAAGGGTAGTCCAAGACTAAGACACTTGAAAACCATATGAGTAAGCACAGTTAGGGCTTGTGGCTAGTTAGAGCTAGATTTAATACATTTGTGCACTACTCTAAGCAAACACTGTGTAGTATGCAGACAGGTTGGCCAATCTTCAAAAAGCTTACTACACAATTTAAGCTCCACCCTCTCTGTTGAAGTAGAACAGTGATAGTTTTTAGATCTATTTCACAGTAAAGGTAGAGGGGAAACAATGTATGCTGTATGATTTATTTTACTTTCATTCCTAAAATATTTTATGGGGCAATTAATTTTGAATTTTTGTCCCTTTAAAAGAATACTTTGGGGTAAATTTACCATCCCTGTAGCTGAACAGGTTCGCAAGTAGTGAACCTACTTGTCTGCAATCGCCACTTGCCAAAGTGTTATGATAGGGGCGACATTTATCAATTGCACAAGAGGATTCTCGCGCAACCAAGTGCGCTAGAGCAGGGAGTGTCAATTACCCCGAACAGGCGAGTGTTGAGATAGTTGATCTCACCACTTTTAAGGTGGCGGAGAGGGAAAAAAAAAAAAAAAGCAGGTTCATCTTCTTAAATATGTGGTCGCAGGGTCATTTATGCAAGATCTTACTACTGTAGATCTTTCTGCAGGATTCAACAAGTTTGTACCTTTACCACGCACAGCTACATTTCTTGAAGGGAACAAGCAAACTCCCTCATAGCTTTGAGTTAGATATGAGATAAAAAATCATGTGTGGGTGACAGGCAATCTGTTGTTAGCTCATGGACATAGCAAAACAAATCTATTACTCATGAATTTTAATTGAATGAAGTTAAACGTACCCTACCAAACAACAAAAAGCAAATTAATATGACCAGGATCTTTTAATAAAAATAGAACTTTAGAGAAATGAAAAAGACATTTTTCTTTCTTGATTCAGATAGAGCGGGCAATCTTTCTATTTTCTATTATCGAATTTGCTTCATTCTCTTGGTATCCTTTGTTGAAGGAGCTGGAATGCACTACTGAGTGCTACCTGAGCACATCTGGTGAGCCATTAAGGAGGCATATATATTCAGCCACCAAGCAGCAGCTAACTCCCAGTAGTGCATTGCAGCTCCTGAGCCTACCTAGATATACTTGAAAACAAAGGATACTAAGAGAACAAAGCAAATTAGAGAATAATAGTAAAATGGAAAGTTATTCCAAATTGCATACTCTATCTGAATCAGAAAACGTTTAATTTTGACTTTACTGTCCCTTTAATCACACACACACAGTGGATACAATCTACAGTTACAGTATTACAGATATAAGGTTATAACTAGTAGCACCGATTTACAGTAATAAGTGAAGAATTAATTTGGGCTATAACCTTGTGCAAAGATTTGCATAAATCTGTAGTACTGCTTGTCTTCAAAAGTATCATAGTTCAGAATCTTACCAAACATAACTTTTCTTAGACCTTATCAATTCTTATCAAGACCTAATCAATTCTTATCAATTTTTTCTTCTAAATATTTAAAAATGCACAATGATTTTTGTTTCTTGAAGAAAACAACCAATTAGCTTTACGTAACCTTTTTCACAGAAACAGAAAATTAATAAATAAAAGAATAATAATAATATAATTGCCACTCTTAAGAAGACCACATATATATGCCAATAAAAAGTACTAATTATTGTTGACTGTATAACACAGTCAAGTGCACATAACGTTCCATAATGAAAACTTTTCCTAAGAATTTAGAATGCAAACAAAACATGAGAACAAAAAAATGAAATATAAAATAAACACACACACACCATATAATTGTTCCATGTCAGGCCTTAAGCAGAGAAATATCCTGGGTGTCTTTTCCTAGTTAAGATGCTAGAATCATTATTTTTAGTTCCTTTGTTCTTTGATGTGTAATACTAGAGAACAGAGCACAACAAAGGCAAATTTAACTCCTTTCCGAGCTGGGGAAAGGCAAAGGCGTCTTATTGTTTACAGTATGACATACAGATTAATTCTTAAAATACCTAGGTATATACATTGTCCATTAGCTTTTGTTTGTATAAACGTGATATATTTACACATAGACATGTTTATAGTTCCAGCTTAACCAACTCATAGCATACATAAAAACAAAAGAAATTTTACTGTAATCAATAATGGATGTTCGCAAAACCAGACAATAGAAAAAGTTTGCTGCCTATTTCACAATCAATATATATCACAGCATTTCAAAGCTTCAAAATCCTTATACTTCTTATTTTGTATTTTCTAGAGCAGGAAATAATTTCTGTTTTTATCAACAGAATACAAAAAGCTATTGATTTAGCTCACAAAACACACTAGTCCATCCTTGCTATTTTTTCCTCTAGTACATTGTTTACATAATATTTGTGTATGTGTGTGTACACATATACTTATATAAATACATACAATAAAATATTATGGAATAATTATTTTAAGATATTTATGTGGCAGAACCCAAAGGATGAAAATGCAAATGGATGATCACATTTATACATACATAGCTACCAACCGGCCTAAAATCATGTAAATAGCAGTAGTCGGTTACCTGTATACATCATATGACCTGCATAGTTATGTGTGCTTTTCTGAATCATATGTCTAAGCACCTTTACAAACAACACACAGGCACACACTTATGTAGAATTAGAGAGAGAGAGGAGAGATGGACAGACAGACAGATAAAGAGAAGACAGAGATAGATAGATAGATAGATAGATAGATAGATAGATAGATAGACTGACAGACATACCGATAGATAGATATAGAGAGATAGTTAGACAGACAGACATACAGATAGACCAAACACAATTCCTCATACATAACATTACATATGAATTATTAAAGTTGACTCACCTGGACACCACGACAATCATTAACATGAACGTTGAATAGATCAGGTCTAGTTCTGTACATGGTTGAATTTACCTTGATTATTATCTGTATGAATATGAAGCAATTCACCTAAAACTTATCACAGAAAAAAAAAAAACACCTTCATTTTGAATAGAAGAATGTATCAGTTCCATCCGGATAACAGAGAAGTGACAGCCGTGTGGAGATGATGTTCCCAGGACATTCAGTACGCTGATAAACGCCTGGTCAGCCCCCTCTGTAAATCTGTAATGTGTAGCATGCAGACAGAGGGCCTTTGCGGATTAAGCAGGCACGATGTTAAAGTTACAATGACTAGGGAACAACAGTCCCAAAATAGTTACAGCTTATTGGGAAAACCAAAGCTGTGCAGTACCATGACAACTAGATTTTACAAAAAAAAAAAAAAAATAGGTACCACCTACGTATCAGTCATTGTTAATGTGCTATGCCACTTGCATTTTCCCATTCATTAAGCTATCACAATTTTTGTGGCATTAGCCGTTTGAACTGCACCGTACATTATAATTAAAGTAATTGCATGACATTTATTTAGCAGTCAACAATTTGTCTATCATAATTTGTAATCTTAACAAACGCCACTGCATTATCTCTTCTATTCCATTGAAAAGGAGTGGACACTTAAGACTTGTACAACGCCACTTAATGCAACGGCAGAAAAAGAAAAAAAAAAATCAGACAAAAGATGAAAATACCAAGCAGTGATGACAGGATTTAAGGACTCTTGTTGCAAGAATCATTTTAATATGGGAGTTAAGATGCAGATCACTTGCAAACGGTTTAGTAACTGCAGCTAAAGTGGCACAGGATGAAAGCGAAAGAAAGGTCAAAACTGAAATGTGCAGGAAAGCATTTCAGCTTTAAATAAATAGAGGCATTAGCAAAGATGCTTCTAGTGAAAGTTATTACTGTTTATGCTGTATACGCACCACTGCTCTCCCCAGAGCCTTTTTATCCGTTGCACCACCTGGCTGATTTTACTGACCAACCGGCTAAAATTTTAGCCAATATTAAAGGGCCATGATACCAAAATGTTGAAGCACATGACAGTGATGTAGCATAGCTGTAAAAAGCTGACTAGAAAATATCACCTTAACATCTTTATGTAAAAAAGGAAGATATTTTACCTCAAATTTCCTAAGTATTCACACTCCACTGTAAAGAGACTTTAAGCAGCCAGTCAGGATGCTTGTCCCAGGACTTACAAGGGAGTGTGCATCTGTCATGTCCTGGCAGTCATGTTATTTTCCAATTCTGTTTAAGTAAGTTCTATGAAATCTCGTGAGATTTCAGTGAAATCTCATGAGATCACAGCAAAGGCAAAGCATTACCTCAGCACTGCTAATGCTGATTGCCTAATGTTTTTTTCTCTACTTGCAGCTGACGTATAACTGTTTACACAACACTTACTCTGGTGAGCTGAAGAAATTGTGAATATCTTCCTTTTTTACATAGAGATGCTCAGGTGATATTTCCTAATCACACAGATATACTGCATCACTTTCTATTGATTTAGCATATGAGTATTATGTCCCTTTAAAGTGAATGTCAATTTACATTGGTTTTATGCCTCATTATTATTCCAAATGTGTCTATGAGATAAACCGTAATTTTTTTTCTTCAAAAAAATAAATGCCTATGTATATATTTATCTCACCAATTTGCTGCCGTTTACAAGCCCAACTCCTCCCAGCCCCTACTTCCTACTTCTCCTCAGTGTAACGTATAGAGCGTTCTCTATACATAGTCTCCAAGCGCGCTCCTGTGGACTTCATCAACAGCGCATGCGTTGAAAGGCGATAATATTGACTAGCTACACAGTATTCAATGAATACATTCATTGAATATTATCGTGGCATAGAGCGCAACGGCATATTTTTTAGCTCCTTAGACTTTCATTAGAGAAATCACCTTGTAATGAATTAAAATCTGTTTTTATATAGCGCATGCGCAACCTGTGAACGCGCGTCTAAACTGAGTACAGGATTTCAGCTTTACCGCATGCGCATTCGGAGCAAGTGACATATAAAAAAAGGGGTTTGTCCCCCTGTGGTAGAAGCAATGATTGGGCTAAAGCAATTATCATAATCTGTCACTCAAACAGGAAAGATGGCGGGCGGATGAGCATTACTGAAAACGAGCAGCTAAAAAGGTAAATTTAAGCAAAAACAAAGTAATTCTTTGAAAATGATGAATTAAAGTTCATCTATTTTTCAATGACGATTACTGTGGCATTCCCGTGAGAGGCTGACTTTACATTCACTTTAAGCTACAATTAGCCAGTATTAAAAATGTTTATTGCACAAATTATCATTAAATACATTTATGTACAATTTTGCAATTAAGTTGTGCTTTGGATAGCTGAAAATTATATAATATTTGAAATTTGAATATTACACTGCCCCCACCCAGCTACTTCATAATGCCACTGGCTACTTCAAAATGTCCCCCAAATGGCCCTTGAGCAAAAGAATCATTGCTTGGGGGAAAAAATAGTAATAATAAAAAAAAAATTTCATGACACATTTGAAAGTAGAAATTCAAATTTCTGTGTCCATAAATAAAATTGTATTGGCACACAGCCACTCATTCGTTTATGTATTGTCTATGGCTTCTTTTACACGAGAATGGCCGAGTTGAGTAGTTGCGACAGAGACTTTATGTGGCGTTCTCATGGCTTTTCACTGCTGCTGGGCGCACTACAATATGAAAATGAGTCTGCAACCAAAGTAAGTTTTTAATGGGTCATTTGTTTGAATATTTAAATATATTTTCAATTTGAGCAATAACAATTTGTATCAGTCAGAAAAAAAAATACTATCTGGCCCTTTACAGAAAAGAAAGTTTGCTCCCATACACTTGTTTGCCCATGTGATGCCATGTGGATAATCTTCAGAAGAAAAAAAATAATACATATTTGCAGTTTACACAAATGTTCCCATATTTAAAAATAAAATAATAAATGTATGCATACTTGATAAATTAATTTCTCTCAGGATGGAGAGAGTCCACGTGCCATCATGTGTGGGATTATTCCCCTCCTGACCACCAGGAGGAGTCAATAGACAACCCAACACACAAGAGCTTTAGATCCCTCCCACTTCCTGTGATCCTCAGTCAAACATATAGCCACAAAGATTAAAAAGAAAGCAGGAAAGATAAGCACTGGAAAAATTTTTGAAAAAACAGAATTTATGTTTACCTGATAAATTTCTTTCTCCTACGGTGTGTCCGGTCCACGGCTTCATCCTTACTTGTGGGAATATTCTCTTCCCTAACAGGAAATGGCAAAGAGAGCACAGCAAAAGCTGTCCATATAGCCCCCCTCTGGCTCCGCCCCCCAGTCATTCGACCGACGGTTAGGAGAAAAAGGAGAAACTATAGGGTGCCGTGGTGACTGTAGTGTACAGAAATACATTTTTTTAAACCTGACTAAAAGCCAGGGCGGGCCGTGGACCGGACACACCGTAGGAGAAAGAAATTTATCAGGTAAACATAAATTTTGTTTTCTCCTACATTGGTGTGTCCGGTCCACGGCTTCATCCTTACTTGTGGGAACCAATACCAAAGCTGTGGGACACGGATGAAGGGAGGGAACAAGTCAGGTTACCTAAACGGAAGGCACCACAGCTTGCAACACCTTTCTCCCAAAAACAGCCTTCGAAGAAGCATAAGTATCGAATTTGTAAAATTTGGCAAAAGTATGCAGAGAAGACCAAGTTGCTGCCTTACAGATCAGATCAACAGAAGCCTCGTTCTTGAAGGCCCATGTGGAAGCCACAGCTCTAGTAGAGTGAGCTGTAATTCGTTCAGGAGGCTGCCGTCCGGCAGTCTCATAAGCCAATCGGATGATGCTTTTCAGCCAAAAAGAAAGAGAGATAGCAGTAGCTTTCAGCCCTCTCCTCTTACCAGAATAAACAACAAAAAAAGATGATGTTTGTCTGAAATCCTTTGTTGCTTCCAAATAGAATTTTAAAGCACGGACCACATCTAGGTTGTGTAACAAACGTTCCTTCTTTGAAACTGGATTCGGACCTAGAGAAGGAACAACTATTTCCTGGTTAATATTCCTGTTGGAAACTACTTTTGGAAGAAAACCAGGCTTGGTACGTAAAACTCCCTTATCTGCATGGAATACCAGATAGGGAGAAGTACACTGCAAAGAAGATAATTCAGAAACTCTTCTAGCAGAAGAAATAGCAACCAAAAACAGAACTTTCCAAGATAGTAACTTAATATCTATGGAATGCAAAGGTTCAAACGGAACCCCTTGAAGAACTGAAAGAACTAAGTTCAGACTCCATGGAGGAGTCATAGGTCTGTAAACAGGCTTGATTCTGACTAACGCCTGTACAAACGCTTGTACATCTGGCACGGTTGCCAGACGTTTGTGCAACAAGACAGACAGAGCAGATATCTGTCCCTTTAGAGAACTAGCTGACAGACCTTTCTCCAAACCCTCTTGGAGAAAGGAAAGAATCCTAGGAATTTTGATTTTACTCCAAGAAAATCCCTTGGATTCGCACCAACGGATATATTTGTGCCATATCTTATGGTAAATCTTCCCAGTCACAGGCTTTCTGGCTTGAACCAGAGTATCTATAACTGAATCTGAAAACCCACGCTTAGATAGAATCAAGCGTTCAATTTCCAAGCAGTCAGTTGCAGAGAGACTAGATTTGGATGTTCGAATGGACCTTGTACTAGAAGATCCTGTCTCAAAGGTAGCTTCCATGGTGGAGCCGATGACATATTCACCAGGTCTGCATACCAAGTCCTGCATGGCCACGCAGGAGCTATTAGAATCACCGAGGCCTTCTCCTGTTTGATCCTGGCTACCAGCCTGGGAAGGAGAGGGAACGGTGGAAACACATAAGCTAGATTGAACGACCAAGGCGCCACTAATGCATCCACCAGTGTCGCCCTGGGATCCCTGGATCTGGACCCGTATCGAGGAACTTTGAAGTTCTGACGAGACGCCATCAGATCCATATCCGGAGTGCCTCATAGTTGAGTTAACTGGGCAAAGACCTCCGGGTGGAGTTCCCACTCCCCCGGATGGAAAGTCTGACGACTCAAATAATCCGCCTCCCAGTTGTCTACTCCTGGGATGTGGATTGCAGATAGGTGGCAGGAGTGATCCTCCGCCCATTTGATGATCTTGGATACCTCTCTCATCGCCAAGGAACTCTTTGTTCCCCCCTGATGATTGATGTACGCTACAGTCGTCTTGTTGTCCGACTGAAATCTTATGAATCTGGCCTTCGCTAGGTGAGGCCAGGCCAGGAGCGCATTGAATATCGCTCTCAGTTCCAAAATGTTTATCAGGAGAAGGGACTCTTCCCGAAACCATAGACCCTGAGCTTTCAGGGAGTCCCAGACCGCGCCCCAGCCTAAGAGACTGGCGTCGGTCGTGACAATGACCCACTCTGGTCTGCGGAAACTCATTCCCTGAGACAGGTGATCCTGAGTCAACCACCAGCGGAGTGAGTCTCTGGTTATCTGGTCTACTTGAATCTGGGGAGACAAGTCTGCATAATCCCCATTCCACTGTTTGAGCATGCAGAGTTGCAATGGTCTTAGATTAATTCGAACAAAAGGAACCACGTCCATTGCTGCAACCATTAGTCCTATTACCTACATGCACTGAGATATGGAAGGCTGAGGAATAGATTGAAGAACTTGACAAGCGTTTAGAAGTTTTAATTTTTTGACCTCTGTCAGAAAAATCTTCATTTCTACAGAATCTATTATTGTTCCCAGAAAAGGAACCCTTGTGGACGTGGACAGGGAACTCTTCTCTACGTTCACCTTCCACCCGTGAGACCTGAGAAAGGTTAATACAATGTCTGTATGATCCCTTGTTTTGGAAAGGGACGACGCTTGGATTAGGATGTCGTCTAAGTAAGGTGCCACCGCAATGTCCCTCGGTCTTAGAACCGCTAGTAGGGACCCTAGCACCTTTGTGAAAATTCTGGGAGCAGTGGCTAAACCGAACGGAAGAGCCATGAACTGGTAATGTTTGTCCAAAAAGGCGAACCTTAGGAACTGATGATGATCTTTGTGGATAGGAATATGCAGGTACGCATCCTTTAAGTCCACTGTAGTCATGTATTGACCCTCCTGGATTGTTGGTAAAATCGTCCGAATGGTTTCCATTCTGAATGATGGAACTCTGAGGAATTTGTTTAGAATTTTTAAATCCAGAATTGGCCTGAAAGTTCCTTCTTTTTTGGGAACTACAAACAGGTTTGAGTAAAAGCCCAGTCCTTGTTCCGCTGTTGGAACTGGGTGTATCACTCCCATCTTTAATAGGTCTTCTACGCAATGTAAGAATGCCTGTCTCTTTATCAGGTCTGAAGATAAGCGAGACATGTGGAACTTCCCCTTGGAGGAAGTTCCTTGAATTCTACAAGATACCCCTGAGAGACTATTTCTAGCGCCCAGGGATCCGGAACATCTCTTGCCCAAGTCTGAGCAAAGAGAGAAAGTCTGCCCCCTACTAGATCCGGTCCTAGATCGGGGGCTACCCCTTCATGCTGTCTTGGTAGCAGCCGCATGATAGCCTTGAAAGGCCTATCCTGTGGGAGGGCATGGCCCTTTCCCCCAGTGATGTCTGAAATAATCTCCTTCAATTCTGGCCCGAAAAGGGCCTTACCTTTGAAAGGAATATTAAGCAGTTTTGTCTTGGAAGACACACCAGCCGACCAAGATTTTAGCCAAAGCGCTCTGCGCGCCACTATTGCAAAACCTGAATTTTTCGCCGCTTATTTAGCCAATTGAAAAGCGGCATCTAAAATAAAGGAATTAGCCAACTTTAGTGCGTGAATTCTGTCCATGACTTCCTCATATGGAGTCTCCTTATGGAGCAAATTTTCTAGTTCCTCGAACCAAAAAGACGCCGCCGTGGTGACAGGAATAATGCACGAAATTGGTTGGAGAAGGAAACCTTGCTGAACAAATATCTTTTTAAGCATTCCTTCCAATTTTTTATCCATAGAATCTTTGAAAGCACAACTGTCCTCAATAGGAATAGTTGTGCGCTTGGCCAACGTTGAAACTGCCCCCTCAACCTTAGGGACTGTTTGCCATGCGTCCCTTCTGGGGTCGACAATGGGGAACATTTTCTTAAATATAGGAGGTGGGACAAAAGGTATACCTGGCTTCTCCCACTCCTTGGTCACTATGTCCGCCACCCTCTTGGGTATCGGAAAGGCATCAGCGTGCACAGGGACCTCTAAGAATTTGTCCATTTTGCACAATTTCTCTGGAATCACCAAAGAGTCACAATCATCAAGAGTAGTTAGCACCTCTTTAAGCAGGGCGCGGAGATGTTCTAACTTAAATTTAAATGCCACGATATCAGGTTCTGCCTGCTGAGAAACTTTTCCTGAATCAGAAATTTCTCCCTCAGACAGACCCTCCCTCACTGCCAATTCAGACTGGTGTGAGGGTATAACAGATAAATTATCGTCAGCACCCACTTGCTCATCCTCTGTATTTAAAACTGAGCAATCACGCTTTCTGGGAAATGCTGGCAGTTTGGATAAAAGATTTGCTATGGAATTATCCATTACTGCCGTTAATTGCTGCATAGTAACAAGCATTGGCGCGCTAGATGTACTAATTATCACCTGCGCGGGCAAAACTGGTGTTGACACAGAAGGAGAGGATGATGAGCTATCCCCACTACCTTCATTTGAAGAATCATCTTGGGCAACCTTATTAAATGTGACAGTACTGTCCTTACTTTGTTTGGACGCCATGGCACAATTTGAACATACATTTAAAGGGGGAACCACCTTGGCCTCCATACACACAGAACTATCTGAAGGTATAGCCATGTTAGACAGACTTTGGCAGGCTATTAATGCAATAAAATCGTTTTTAAACAAAACCGTTACTGTCTCTTTAAATAATAAAAAGAGCACACTTTATTTCTGAATGTTTGAAAAACTATGAAGGAAATATCCGATCTTTACAAAATTTGCACCCTAGTGTCTTAATGCTTTGAAAGTATTGCACACCAAATTTCAAGTCTCTAACCCCTTAAATGAGCTAATTGTTCAATTTACCGGTTTAAACACACTACAGTCCCTGCCACAGACTTTGCTGCGGCTTTTACCTTCCTTGGGGGTTATTCACCACAGAAATAAGCCTTCTTGAATTCGTTTTTATGGCCACAGGACCCTCTCACATGAAGCTGCATGCACTGCCTCTAGAAGAAACTGCGCAACTGAGGCGCGAAAATGAGGCCTCCTCCCTCTGCATACCAGAGTGAAGGGGCCTTCCTGACTAGATTAGGTGTCTAAACAACTGCCAGGCGTAATAAAAACGTTCCCAAAAGTGTTTCAAAGTCACAAAACACTCCAAAAGTCATATTAATAAATCGATTTAGCCCACAATAGTGTCAACCAGCATAGAGCCCATTTATAAGCCTTCATTCTGTTATGAGTCTAAGAAAATGGCTTACCGATCCCATAAGGGAAAACTGACAGTCTTCTAGCATTACTATGTCTTGTTAGAAAAGAGACTAGTCATACCTGGAGCAGAAAAGTCTGCAAACTGTTCCGCCCAACTGAAGTTCTCTGGTTTCAACAGTCCTGCGTGGGAACAGCAATGGATTTTAGTTACTGGTGCTAAAATCATACTCCTCTTTTAACAGAACTCTTCATCACTTTCTGTTGTAGAGTAAATAGTACAAACCGGCACTATTTTAAAATAACAAACTCTTGATAGAAGAAATAAAACTACAACTAACACCACATACTCTTTACCATCCCCGTGGAGATGCTACTTGTTCAGAGCGGCAAAGAGAATGACTGGGGGGCGGAGCCAGAGGGGGGGCTATATGGACAGCTTTTGCTGTGCTCTCTTTGCCATTTCCTGTTAGGGAAGAGAATATTCCCACAAGTAAGGATGAAGCTGTGGACCGGACACACCAATGTAGGAGAAATAAGTACTGCTGCTACCTGAACAAAAAGAAAGGGCAGGGCTCGTGGACACTCACCATTGTGAAAAAAATAAATTCATCAGGCAAGCATACATTTTGTTTTCTTTTGTCAGATGGTGAGAGTCCACAAGCCATCATGAGTGGGAACCAATACTCAAGCCCTGAAGTCCATGAGAACACAGTAAATAGGGGGGGACAAACAGTGAAGGTAGGACGTTACTATTCAGGCACTATGGCCCACAGAACTTTCCTGCCAAAGGCAGTATCATAAGAAGCATACACATCAAAGTAATACAACTTAGAAAAAGTGTGCAAAGAAGACCAAGTAGCAGTCTTACAAATCTGATCAATAGAAGCCTCATTACGAAAGGTCTAAGAAGCAGCAACTGATCTCCTCATCAAAGAGGCAAAAGAAAATGACTGAGGATCATTGAAAGTGGGAGGGATTAAAAAGCTCTTGTGTGTTGCGGTGTCTCTTGCCTTCTTTAAATTCCCACACGTGATAGCTCGTAGACTCTCAACATCTGGTAAAAGAAATAAAAATATCTATCATATAGAAGAAAGAATATCAATTAATCATGTTTCTTTTTTTAAAAAACTTTCTCTTTTACATAGAACAGAGAATAGTTTTGAGTACCATGCCCCTTTAAATGCTCTTCTGGTTTTTTGTCCTTATCAGCTCAGTAAAAGCACTTGAGCACTACTGTATATGATGGATCATAATTCCATAAACTCATGTTATTTATGTTTTTTAATTAAGAAATCCTATCCTATTTGATCATATTGTATGTATTTGTTTATAGTAATGCATGGCTTGACAAATCCCTGGATCTACAGTGCCACGGCTCCTAAAATGTTCAATCTTACTTCTGGCTCCTAAATAAACACACATATACAGCTGACTCGTAAAAAGCACAACATGTAGTATTCCAGGCTAAACTTTGGCACTCACTTCTAACTCAGAAATATTTATCGTTCTTTTTCTTTTTTGATCTTTTGGTTACCAAAAACAAAGGCTGAAATGCATTGCTACACAGAGTGGTGCACCTGTTTCCCCCAGACAACTTAACAACCACCTAACCAATTTCCATCCTCCAACTCATAACTAGACCATTTGCAATCACCTGCCCTCTACGCACAGCTCACTCTCTGTTTCCAAAGGCCCCGTAATTCTGTGCACATTATAATACTCTACCTATAATACAATACTATGCACCCACCCTGACAACCATATCTTATATACAACCTTATCCCATTCTACTTGACGCCACCAGTAGAGCAATATATTTGTGTGTTGCCAGAGTGTTGGCATGTGGCTCCTGAGTGGTGCTTTATCCGTTTGTTTAAAGGGACATAACAATGTTAATAGAAAATGGAACATTTTATTATTGAACTATTGTTTGTATTTAACCAGGTGCTTAACTGCCGAAAAGGGATTAAACATAGTCAGCTGCAGTACAGAAATGCAATTGGAGCTAGCTGAACACATCTGGTGAGCCAGTGACAAGAGACAAATATGTGTAGTCACCAATCACCAGCTAGCTCCCAGTAGTGCATTGCTGCTGCTGGGACTTAAAAGGGCTCCATTTATCATGCACAGTGATGCAGTTTTGGAGCCGTTTGGTGCGGGCTTGCATGAGCATGCCTACTGCCAGTAGTTAATAAGCGCTTTCTAATCCAGGTGTCAGCAAATTTGTTTCAAATTTAGGAGCCAGTAAGAATATTTAGGAGCCAGACATACTTCTAGGAGCCAGACAGTGGTATTTGTATAGAAATATGGAGAATAACCCAAAAAGTTAGGAGTCAGGGGTAAAATTGTAGGAGCCAGTAGCTACCTGGCTCCTGGGTTTGTCGAGCCCTGTCCTAACCTATATGCCAGTTCTGAGCTGGCGGTTTGCTATCACCCTGGACAAATCCAACAAGTGTGACTGACAGTCCCTGCTCGCATGTGGGAGGGAGCTGCGTGTCCAAAAGAAGAATCTTTTTTTCACTTTCTGCAACAAGATTTCATTTTTTATTTTTTTTTAATTCTGCATGTCATTTTTAAATAATATTCAATTTAAAATTAGGCAAAGTACATTAAAGTATTAGTTCAGTTGCAATGTTTTCTCTAGATACAGTTCTTTGCACTGGTTGCACTGTGTTAAGGAAAACTTACACAGTGCAGCCAAAGCATAGTGCTGTTTGATGTGGAGCAGCACTGCAAAGCAAAAGAGCAAACAGTCCCTGCCTGTGTCCAATACTTTCTGCAGACATGCTGCATTTTCTGCGATGACATCTCAGATCACAGCATGTTCTGCCCTGGGGGCTGCTTGTGCGAGGTTAAATATGGGCACTGTATTGCTGCCGGTGCCCGTGATGCCAGGCGGACAGGTTTGCAAAAGCAAACCTTGTCTGTCTGGCCCTTGTCAAATGTGGCCCTATATGTGTCTTAAACTTGTATACTCTATCTAAATTATGCAAGTTTAATTTTAAATGTAATACCTAGTATGCATTTTCTTATTGCAGCTTTTGGTTCCTTTTCAAAAAAATTGCAGCAATGTTTAACGCTTGCATAGGAGTGCTGGTTTTATATCACTATCAGTCAGTTCGAAATTAACCTATATACAAACATCTTTGAATATCTTACAAATAAATCTGGATCATCAATGAGCTTGTGTCTTAATCATCCCAGATATTGTGACATTAATACATTATTCCTTAATAAAGATGTCCCTAGGATTTGTTCTTTGTTTTGATCTGTCACACTACACCATACGAGGACAGATTTGCTCCTCTTGCATTGCAAAAAGGTCAGCTGTGTCTGCTATGCAGAGCGTCTGTCATTTCTCACAGACTACTGTGTTCTACCAACTATGTAAATTGAAGTGGAAACTTTTGAGTTATGAACATAAAGTGTGTTTGTAATGCTGTGAGGCAGCCAGACATTTTCTAGCAGATGACAAATGCGCATGCCTGTTTTTTTTCAATATTCAGATTTTGTTTCCTATGTGGCTTATTGTCTATATAAGTCGGCTAATGGGACATAAAAGTGCAAAAAGACAATCCTCTAATGTCTAAAGCAAGGGTTGACAATCTGTTTAAAATGTAGAAGCCAGGAAGAATATTTAGGATCCAGACCTTCTTTTATGAGCCAGACAGTGGTATTTGTATATAGATATATGGAGAATAACCAGGGGTAAAATTCTAGGAGCCAGTGGCTCCCTGGCATCTGGATTTGTCAAGCCCTGGTCTAAAGGCATTCTATTGTTCCACTACTGCTTGCAAATAATCATGTCTTAAAAGGTGTAGCAATGCACTACTAGGCCCCAACTGGACACATATGGTGAGGCAATAGCAAATGGCATATCTACATAGCTGCCAATCACCAGTTAGCTCATTGCTGCTTCTAAACCAACCTAAGTATGCTTTTCAACAATAGAATACCTCCGAATGTGGAAGACGGTGGCCCTTCCTGCTGCTCGACTATATTTGTTGCTGAATTAATTCTTATGCAACAGCAACACTCTAAAATCTGTGCAAATCTCTGTTGCACAAGAATCAATTCGGCAACAAAAAGTGCTGCCTTCTTCTGCATTGGGAGGTTCATGAAACCTCTGAATGTGCATTTCTAATAATAAGAGAGCAAAGTAAATTTAAAAATAGATTGACTTTGATGTCCCTTTAAAGGGACATTAAACCCAAAACATTCATTTCATGGTTCAGGTAGGGGAGTCAGTTTTAAACAACATTCCAATTTATTTCTATTATCTAATTTGCTTCATTCTTTAGATATCCTTTATTGAAGAAATAGCAATGCACACTGGTGATCCAATCACAAGAGGCATCTATGTGCAGCCACCAATCAGCAGCTACTAAGCCTATCTAGATATGATTTTCCACAAAGGATATCAAGAGAATGAAGTAAATTAGATAATAGAAGTATATTAGAAAGCTGATTCAAATTGCATGCTCTTTCAATTTCATGAAAGAAAAAATATGTGTTTCATGTCCCTTTAAGCGAAGGTTTAAAAAAAAGATGGATTATAATATTTTACAGACTTCTTTATTACTATGTATATATCTACATCTGCCGGGGAGCCTGCATCTGGTAGTTAAAGGGACAGTCTACTCCAGAATTTTTATTGTTTAAAAAGATAAATACTGTAATCCCTTTATTACCCATTCCCCAGTTTTGCATACCCAACTCTAAACCTCTGCAGACTGCCCCCTTATTTCAGCTGTTTTGACAGACCTGCATTTTAGCCAATCATTGCTGACTCATAAATAACTCTAGGGGAGTGAGCACAATGTTATATAAATGGCACACATGAACTTGCGTTATCTAGCTGTGAAAAACTGTCTAACTACACTGAGATATGAGGGGGCCTTCAAAAGGTTTAAACATTAGCATATGAGCCTACCTAGGTCTAGCTTTCAACAAAGAACACCAAGAGAACTAAGCAAATTTAAGGATAAAAGTCAATTTTAAAGTTGCTTAAAATTACATGCCCTATCTGAAGCATGAAAGTTTAATTTTAACTAGACTGTCCCTTATCAGACCGCCGCTTCTTACCCTACTACACCAACTTTAAAACAGCGTTTCTCAATCCCCTTGACTTTTCCGACAGGGGTGATTGACAGTCCCTGCTTGTGCAATGATAATTTGCGATTGGCTATGATGCTGGGTGGACAGGAGTGGACATCTCCGTACACCCAGTCATTAAAAGGACAGCATAAAGTCAGCTCCAGAGCAGCAGTGCACTACTGGTACCTTGCTGAACACAACAGGGATACATATGTAGCCACCAATAACCAGTTAGCTTTCCAGTAGTAGTACATTGTTGCTCTTGAACCAACACTTTCTAACAAAGAATACCAAGAGAACAAAGTAAATTTGATGATAATAGTAATTGAAAATGACATGCACTATCATGAAAGTTTAATTCAGCTGTAATATATTACAGTTTGAAAAATGAGACAACTTTTTATTATTAACAATAACAAGAGTTAAACAAATATTAGCACAATGGTTTATTTGGTAATACAAATATTTTTATTTAAAAAAACTAAAAGCTAAAATCTAATGTTTTTTTAAAACAAATTAAAGGGACATGAAAGCCAATTTTTTTCTTTTGTGATTTAGAAAGAGCATGTAATTTACTTCTATTATCTAATTTGCTTCATTCTCATGATATCACTTGCTGAAAAGCATATCTAGATATGCTCAGTAGCTGCTGATTGGTTGCTGCACCTAGAGGCCTTGTGTGATTGGCTCACACATGTGCATTGCTATTTCTTCAACAAACGATATCTAAAGAATTGAGCAAATTAGATAATAGAAGTAAATTGGAAAGTTGTTTAAAATTGCATGCCCTATCTGAATCATGAAAGTTTAATTTTGACTAGACTGTCCCTTTAACATTCTTTTATTGAAATTGTTTTTAAGAGCCAAACTACACTCACCATTTGTTTTATTTGAAGGAGACAATGTGAGCTTGATTCTGCAGACTACAAGGCTACCATTTCAGTATAAAATACTTTGTTTTGCAGTTGTTTTCCGTTAAAATCAATCAGGGAAACATATGTGGCAGAGTTAGCCTAGTTGCACATCAGGGTCTGTCAGACTGTTGATTGGGTCAGTGTCAGTTTCCTGTCAGGACCAGCAGTGCTCTGCAGATAAAGAGTGCTATTTTACCTGTGTTTAACCCATATGTGGGTGTGCAAGGTTGCTAGTCTTAAAATTACATGCTCTTACGAATTAGAACATATAATGTATTCTATATTCTATTGGCCCATTTATGCTTGTCCCTAATTGGCCTTAGCAGAGAATGAAACTTAAGTTACAACATGGCAGCCCCATTACTTTATGACACCAACTTTAATCTTATTTTTCTAATATAACTTTAAAAATACATCTGCATATTTGTCTCAGCATTATTATTCCTCTGAATATATCATTAGATCTAGCATTTATGCAATGCTAAACGTCCCTTTAAAACGATACCACACAGTCACTCTGGGACGAGTGAAAAACAACCACGAGTAGAGACTAATTACAGGATAAACAGGCACAGTAATAAATCCACTTTTGCATTGTGTATTTCACCAAGTGTAATTAAAACCCTATTGGGGAATTCACTAATAAAAGGTCACTGGGAACAAACCCTCTAGAGACGCTTTATATTTTCAGCCCCTTTTGAGGAAGCAGAAATTGAACTCAGTACCCCTTAATACCTGTGTTCTTTTCTCTTACTTTCTATACGTACAAAGCTTTCCTTGCTCATAAAAATGTATGGGTGGCTCTTCAGTTGGATGTAAATTTGTCAAACCTTGAGTTGAACAAATCCTGCTACAGTTTGTAATGAGCAATGCTTTTGTCTGACAGCTCTTACAGCAAGACTGACACAACCCTAACTGGGAGTAACTTCATTTTTAATCAGTTGCACTCTGCATCTAAACAGTGGCTGAGACAATGATAAATGACTGTCCTGTAAACAAACCAAATAGATTTATTGCTTTAGAACAACCACATTTGAAAAGTGATAATAAAGCATTCAAAATATCAAGGGTTTAAATGATCCTATTTGTATTTAAAGGGATAGTAAACCCCAACATTTTCTTTTATGAATCAGAAAGAACATACACTTTTAAACAACATTCCAATTTACTTCTATTATCAAATTTGCTTCATTCTCTTGTTATCCATTGCTGAAGGGACAGCACTGCACTACTGGCAGCTAGCTGAACACATCTAGTTAGCCAATCACAAGAGACAAATGTGTGCAGGTACCAATTAGCAGCAGCTCCCACTAGTGTATGAGATGTGCGTATTCATTTTTTAACAAGGGATACTAAGAGAACAAAGCACATTAGAAAATAGAAGTGAATTTAAGTGTCTTAAAATGACAAGCTCTATCTGAATCATGCAAGCTTAATTTTGACATTCCTATCCCTTTAATGTATACACGTCCAGAGTGACTGATGGACATACGTTGTATCCCTTCTATACTGTACACTGAAAGGTCACATGCTAGATACAACATAGAATGCACCAATAAAAAACACTAGTGGGTTACATTTTATTATTGCAGAAATGCTGATTACTAACTGGATCAGTATATACAAATGCATGTTGCTAAAGGACCATTAAACTTGACATTTCAACGACGCATAAAATGTTTCATTATTGCAAGTGAAACATTATTGCAATATACATTACCCCTTAAGGACCAAGGATGTACGCTGTACGTCCTCAAAAAAAATACACTTAACGACCGAGGACGTATGGCGTACGTCCTTGGTCTTGGAAAGCGGTGTAAGCGATCCTGATCACTTCCAGCCGCTTTCCGGTTATTACAGTGATTGGCATCCTGCAATAACCCCTCTTGGCCATCCGATGCAGAGAGAGACACTCTGTGGCCCTCTCTGCACCGGACAGGACCGTCTTTAACACAGGGCAAAAGGGGCATCTGCCCAGGGCCCAGTTTCTGTTGAGGGGCCCAAGAGTCCTAAAAAAAAAAAAACATTTTTTTTTTTTTTTTTTTTTTATGGTTCATACCAGACTGCTGATTTGACATGGGGAACACACACATTCAAGTCCTAATACTGTCACAGTCAAAAGTACTCTGCTTAGATATATATATATATATTTTTAAAACTGTGCCAGACCGTACCGGTGTCATGTGATATGCCAAGCTATTGCCATGTGCTGTTTTAGATGTGTACTGTGCAGCACTGAATGCAAAGCCCTAACTCAGCATCCAGCCATTCCCACTGCATCATAAAAGGTCCTACTGGGGTTACCACTGTTACCAGGTAACTGCTCTGGTGGTAAGGATTGTTTCTGGGTAGGGCTGACTGTAGGCGCATGCAGCAGAAAGCTGGAGCAGCAAGCACGTGGGGATTTGAGCATCTTTGCAGCTGCACGCACTGCTCTC